>NW_020449319.1:46587-72370 GCF_003343035.1 Apteryx rowi | reverse complement strand
GCCCGCGCGCGGGAAAGCGGCGGCGCTGCCGGCGGCGGCTGAGGGGACCGTTGGGGGGGGARGGGGCGCCTCTCACACGCACCTGCTGCCGCGTCGTTTTCTCCCCGCTCTCCAGCGCCTTTCTACGCTGTTTATGCCGTCTGCGCGGAGGTTAATGGATCTCGTTATCCCGCCTGCATCGCGGGCATGTCCACCAAAAAAAAAAAAAAAAATTTTTTTTGAAAAATAGGTGCGTGCCTTCCGTTAAATGGGTGTTAAATGACGCGTGTAGGAGCCAGGAGCAAAACAAAAGGCCGTGGTTCTTCACGCGGCCGGGAGTTGAGCGCTGCAACGTCTTAACATGGGTTTGTGTGGGCCGAGGGACAGTGTGGAGAAGTTAATAGAAATCTGTTGATAGCTACTGCTTACTTAGGAACTGTATCTGGTTCAGTAAGTGCTTCAGATGAAAATGGTCGTGAGCTGGGAGATCCCCTGGGCATTGATTTTGGCCACTCCTTGTATTGGGTCCAGCAGAGGTTTCGCTTGACGCAGCACAGCTGTTTTGTAGATGCTTAAGACCGACAGGTAACCACACAACTAGCTAAAATGTTGAGTTACCCCAAGCTATGCATCCATGTTAAAAACGTGGAGAACTCTTACGGCTGCTGAAAACAGCCTAGATGTGGGATACCATTCGGGCTGTCACTTTTTTTTTTTTTGGTAGACTTAGTCTGGGGAGCAGCTGTAAGAGCAGCAGTTGAAACTCAGCAGCCAAAGACCTCCTGCCTGGCTGGGGGAGATGCAGGAGAGAGTAGGAAGCTTCTCCATCCCCCCGTGCTGACAAGAAAGGGAAAGATTTTTGTCAAAATTGCCAGACCAACACCCTTCAATCTTGTGCATTACTGCTATTTTCTCTACAGAAAACACCTAGTGCTCTAGTAAGTAAGTAAACTGGCAGAATGTCTAGAACCTAAACCTGTTTCRAAAACCATCAAAATAACCCAAAAGACCTGTCGCTTTCTTTTGAACAGAACAGGGATATAAATACTGCTATAATTTTAAATGAGACTAAGACAACTGTAGACATCTATAAGACAACTAGAAAAACTATAGATAAAATCCATCTGAGCATTGGGTAATTAATTGTATGATTTTATTGTTTTGACCTGTTTTAATTCTTTATTCCCTTTTTTTGTATTAACTGCAAGTTGCTAAATCACAACTATTTATGCCATAGGTGTTTCAAGGTGGAATTTCTTAGAGCCTCAAAGATACCAGTTAATTGCCCAGTCTCTTTTGAACTTCAAGGGAGAATCAGACACAGAGACTAAGGATCTGAGCTTTTGTTCTTTTGTTTGTCTTGGAAAGTAATGCATCTTTGACAGTAAAAACTGAAAATCTATGATACAGCAGAGGTTGGGACCAACTAAAACAAATCAAACTCGTATTTGTAGATTTTTCACACTAATCCTTTCTCTCACACTGTTTGACTAGTTCAGCAAGCCCTGTTCAGATTTAACAGTGTAGCAATCTTACTTGTGTAAAACTATAAAAAAAATGAGGTTACAGACAGTCCCTTATGGAAGGATTTAAGCTTGTTGAGTACATAGACACAAATCTGTTAGAAGATTGTCCCAGGGAAGAGGAATAAAAAGCAGTGGTATGTTACGATAGAGGCATCTGCTGACAGAGCAGAACAGAGGAGAAAGTTGAAGTTATGCAATAAAATGACGGAGTTTGACATTCAGCTCTCTTTCTTTAGTCAGTAAGTCCTGACTGTGTTTTTTGTAAGCATCAAACTGCAGCCAGAGTTCGCTGTATGCCTGTTTGCTGCTTTCTAGCTGCTGTCGGAGCTCTTGGACCCTCAGATCACCGCCTGCTGCTGCTGCTGCCTCTTTCACGCAGCGCTCTTCTGCTAGCTGCCTGGCTTTTTCTGCAGTCTCCAGCTTCTTCCCCAGCTGCTGAATTTCCTGCTGTTTCTCTTGCAGAGCTTTGCCCCTCTCCACGGCCAGCTTCAAGAGTTCTTCCTTCTCCTGATACACCCTCTCCAACTTCACCTCCAGCTCACTGCCCTGAGCCCTCTGCTGACTTTCTTCCTGATTTACCTGTGCAACAGCTTGCTGGTGCTTCTCCTGTAGGCATTGCAGCTGTTTTTTTAATGAATCAACTTCCCTGGCGTAAGCGCTTGCTTGTTGGGTCTGAGCTTCTAGCATCTCCTTTTCTCGCTCCTGGGCTCTGTGAATCTCGTAAGCACATTTCTCCCGCAAGGAATCTAACTGCTGAGAGAGCTCTCTTGCCTGGGAAGTGAGCTGGAGCACTTCAGCTTCCTTCTCCCTCACAGTCTGGCTGAAGAGAGTTTCATTCTCTTGCGTCAGGCGCTTATTCTCCTCCCGCAGTTGCATATTCTGTTTCTTATGTTCATCCTTGAAGCGGATCATTTTTTCATGGTTGCCAGCCAGGTCCATGAAACGCTCCTCCAAACACTGAATCCGCTGGGTCTGGGCTTTCAGTTTCGCAGCGTCCTCAGTCCTCAGTTCCTCCAGCTTCTTGCTGAGCTGCTCCAGGCCTTTGCAGCGTTTGTGTGCATCGTCTGCTCTTCTCTTCAGTATGCAGATAAGGTGATACTGTTCTTCTATGCGTGAGCGTAGCGCAGCCTTCTCACTCTTCTCCTCTTCAGGGACCCCACAGAATTTCCACAGGCCCTTATTCAGGTCTTCCATGTCTCTGTCTCTGGATCATTTGTGGGACCAGCCCTCCCAGGGTCTCTCTTACCTTCAGCCATGGACCAACTGCCTCTCACAAAGATGAAGAAAAGTTTATACTGACCATTGACATTCAGCGTATCTTAGCTGTCCCCAGCAGTTCTTGTTTGTGGCCCACCGCACTCCACCAGATGGGCGGAGTTTCTCCGGAATGTTGTTTTATCACCTGTGGAGACCGGGGCGTTCTGAAGCCAGCAGCAGTCTGCAACCAGCCCTGGCCCCTGCAGGCAGAGCCACCAGCTTCACGCGCATTCAGAGTTGGGCAGACTGAAGAGAAGGATGCCGGACGCAGTGATGCAAAAGCAAAGCAAATAGGCTTAGTATTTATGCAAGCCTATTCATTTGCTGGTGACTGGCTTTTTTAATTATTCCTTCTCAATGCACTGCTGTTGTAGCTACAAGAAGTACTATTATATTTAGGTAAAAAGCCAGTAAGTGATGAAGCAGTAAATAATTCCTTAAGCACTCCTCTTCCTCTGCCCTTCTTTCCTCCTATAGATCTAGTATTATAAAAGCAAGTAAAACAGTGAGGGTTAGATGGGTCTTCTAACTGATTTACAAGTTTTTAACAATGTGTTATATTTCTCATCTAAAATAACTGAATAGCCTTGCCTTGTCCTTAGAGATTTATGATTAAAAGAGATCTACACAATGCTAATAATTATTGAATGCGTTGTGATATAAAGACTTGGTGCTTGGAGAAACAGTTCATAATTTGAGTTTTGGCAGTGATTTGCTGGTTTATTTTAGGCACATAATTTTAAGTCTGTTTTCTCATCTGGAAGATAGGGTAAATATTTATATTATGGTAGCACCAAAATCAGTACTGGTGCCTAATAATGCTGCATGTTACCCAGAGGTATGAAAAGTTAGTCTAAAACTGATCTCCATTTTTTTCATTCAGACACAGGCCTAGAAATAGGCAGCATGTAAAATAGTATGCTGATAACTAGCTTTTGTAAACGTCCTGGGTTTTAACTGGAGGTAGAATGGGATATATGACAGAGCCAGCTTAAAGAAAGGAGTAGAGGAAAGATGAAAAATACTGTAGAGCAGAAATGAATTCAAGCTAGGGCAAAGCCTGTGAAGCACAGAGTGTATAATGCAAGGAGCCAGTCTACAGATGCAGAACCGCATAGTGGTGACCTTCAGTGGGGATACTACTTCTAGATGTGCCTTCCCGCACTGCCCTGCTGCTGCTCCTACTTTCTTTGGCTCCTGCCAAAGTATTCAGAAAAATGGAGAAGAGAGAAAGGGATCCAAAAGTTTAGGCTGTCTAGTGGAAACATGACAAAGAGAAGGAATTAAGAGGAGAAAAAAAGTTTTCTTACCAAGTGTTTTCTTTTCTCTGTTTGTTGCTACTCCTGCTGTGGGGTTTTTGTCTCCATGGTGATATGACTCCAGTCACTCCAGAGCTGGTGCCTTCAACTGCCCTGCTTGGAAAAGGTCCAGCTGGAGCTGGGCCAATCCCAGAACACTGACAGAAATAACTAGGAGTGTTTTTTAGCAAACAAATGATGCGAACACCCTCAGAGTAACCTAGGTTCTGTAAAAGGAACAGGATTTCCAGAAATACAACGATCTCCCCTCTCTCGGCCTGCACCGTGTGGCAGAGGAAATCATAATGGCAGGCTACAGCCATCTCAGAACATGCTGAACATCCACAGGCTAAAAGCAAAGACCCAGCTCTTGCCCTAAAGAATTTACAACTTTATTCGGTGATTATTGAAAAATCTGGCAGATGTAATGGGGAAGGGAAAAGCAAACGCAGCTGGAGGGAAAAGTCAGGTTCAGGTTTTGCTGACTCCTGTCTTGTTTGCTTCATATCACTTTCCAAAGAGGGCACAGTACCAGATCTTTCAAAATGAGTAAAATGGGAGCGATGTGGGTCGCCAAGCCCACTAAGGTTTGTAGGCCTACTTGCAGAAATGGCAGGTAGAGAAAGACATGGGGATTTTTCAGATACGCAGCATGGAAGGTGAGCCGTGAATGAGCAAAGGGGGGAAGGGTTGTGTTTCTCCCATTGATTTTTTTGAGCAAGGATGAATGCATATAATGACATTCTACAGGTATTGCTGCTTTTTCATAAAGGTGAACTGGAATCAGAGCAGAGCTATTAATTTATCAAACTGTACTTTAGTGAGCATCAGCTACATCTTAACTACATGACGTCAGAGTTTTGGTTATGGATGACTCTAAAGCCTTTCCTGTTGACTGCAGAGTAAGAGAGAATGCAAAGAGACCAGTTTCCTAAAACTTGGTCTTGGTCAACTGCACAAACTTGCATTTCTCTATCAGAGCAAGTGTTATCAATCTGGAGCATCCTCCTGTAGTTAGGAATGATTATGAAGTTGATGGAAAACTGTATTTATTACATGAGCCATGTTCAGAGGAATGTCAATAAATAAATAAATAAATAAATATTTTTAAATGTACGTTTTCAATCATTTTAGTTGGGTATTTTCAATGCAAACTTCCTGCTGGTTTACACAGTTAGATCCAATGATTGTCTTCAATTGCTTTTTAATAAATCAATATAATATCCTTTAGCAGGAGGTAGAATTTTAGTTTTTCTGCTTTATAGTTAAAAATACACTTTCCACTGATGATGCAGCTTTGTTTGTAACCCTCCCTTACACTGAAGTTCCTCTCACCAGGACAGCTTTGACTTTTCTGGTGTATTACAATACACCGTAAAACAGTAAAAAGATGATAAGCACAGCTGCTAAAGATCTGCTAAAGATCTTAAAGATCTGTAGCTTGATACAGACTCTATTGAAGGCTAACAATAATAATATAGTTTTAAAATATATAGCATTATTGTTAAGTGCTAGCATACTTCCCAACGATACTGCTGTGACTACCTCTGCTGACCCCCTGCAGATTTGGAAGTAGTATAAGGGAGGCTCATGTTTGTTTCTGGTGATGACTATCCTTGTGTGTTGGCCTAAAATAGCCTCTATTTTCTGCACATCCTGTAAACAGCTGTTAAACAAGTTTGAGGAGAGACTGAGTTTTTGTACTAGAGGGCCTGTTTGGGTTATTTGGTTCAGTGTCTTGGTTATCTGGATGACTACATAATGCTGCTGCGTCATTACTTAGTCATCTTACTAATTACAGGTGCACAAGTAAAGCTTATGTTCAGGTAGCTTTTCAAAATTTAAATTAAGTTTTGATATATTTATTGTAGTAGTAAGCAGCTTGGTTGGTTTCTAGGATGGTTCAAGAGAAGCGAGACAGAATACGTTCTGTTTGACCAAAATACAAGATTGGCATTGTCATAAACTAGACATTTTATTTTTATGGCAGTTAAATGTTTAACTACCAGAATTTTGTAAGTATAGAACACAGCAGACTACATGACATATTTGTCTGCAACTCTAAGAGCCTCAAGACCCTGTCCCAACTCTAAAGTCCCAAAGCTATTTTAAGACAGAGCTATGTATTTAAATTTCACAGGAGGAAGAACAAAGAAGCAAACACTTATTTACCTATTAAACTGTAGGTCATGCTCACAGCAAAGTACTTTTCCCAGGTGAAGATGAATTCATGTAGGTAGCGAATACAAACAAACTAGGTGTCTCTTAGATACACACAAATCGTTATTTTTCTATGAATAGAGAACAACGCGCATACTACACTTCATAACAAAATACATCTTTACTTAAATGATGCAACAATTACATGGCTTCTGTATTCTTAAATAGCCATCCCTGAAAGGGTGGTGCTTTTGGAAAAGTAAAGGTAAAGTGGCATCTGTACCAGCTGCCAATCTCATCCAAAACACCTGAAGCAGGAAGAGATTGAGACTAACACCTACTTTGGGCATTTGTAATTCCCACAGACTGTTGATCAGAGAGAAAGTGGGTCCCCCAGTAGGTTGAATAGCACTGTTCCTTTTTCCCCCCCACTATGGTGTATAATATCAAGTAGTCTATATATTTACTTTTGTATAATTAAGTTCAGCAACTGAGTTGGAGGTGAACTGCCCCCTTTTCCTCTCTGCTCTAAGGAAATGCTGAATTTTACCAGCTTCTAGACCTATGCAGTTGCAGCAAATAAATGTGCATTTATTTTGAAAAGTGTTTTTCTTCTGCATTTTTTTATATTCTGTACTGAATTGCTAATAGAAAATACTTTGAGTTTTAATTAAACATTGAATTCCTATGTAGTTTTAATAGACTGCTTTTATTAAAAAACAAAAAAATCCAAAACAATGTAATACATTTTGTATTTTATGCATTTAGCTTTCGTTACTGGCATGCGTTTCTACAGGTGACAAATTCCAGTCCTATTTCATATGCTACAAAGCTATCTCCTAACGGTGGCGCTAAAGTACAGATAAATTACTTTTTGCAAAAAAAAAAAACAAGCCAAAGATACAGGTACAGATGAATGAATATGCTTTACAAAATAAATAGCCAACATGTTTGTCATCATTAAAACTGGCAATTTTAGATGCTTTAGAGTAGCATTTGAACAAAAAATTTGACCTCAATGCCTTGAGCATTTAAGAGTAAGGTTACTATACTAGCAAGGTGATTAATACATATATAAGCAGACTCTTTATGACCCTGATTCTTCATTGGAATTAACAGTCCTCTGCACCTTGCAGAACAGAACATCAACAGTACCACTTCATAGAATGTTTTGTTCATCATGGAAGGTACTTTCACAACCTAGAAATGTAAAACTACAGATATATATATATATTTTTTTTTAATGAAATCTGCATGCTCAGAATTCATGCTGGAGAGATCTGACATAGCATTAAAGAGGATTCAGCTGCGTACTCACACTAGTGAGCATGAAACAAACCCCAGTCTTTTGCTATCTGATTAATAACACCTCACAAACAATCCTACTGATGTGCAGAAAGAGTTGCCCTTCCTTTTTTGCTGGCAATTTAGATCAAGGAATCAGAAACACTTCATTTAGGCAATACAAGCATCCAAACATCACAGCTACCTCTATCACTGAATTCTGTAAGTGAATTCTTACTTGAATTCATTTTCAGTGAATAAAAAAAATAAAAGAACTCCCTAAATTTACATAATAATCTGCAGGCAGCAGTTTAATTTGAAATATGAGTGACATTTGATAGCACAAAACAGAAGAGCAAGAGAAAAGACACCATCAAAAGAGCTACTGTGTTCCTCTTCCAGGTTTCTCCCCCCTCCCTTTAATTTTATTCCCAAGGTTTCTTTTTGGCACTAGCAATTAAAAAGGCACTTTATTTTGTCAATTTTGCAACCATGAGCATCCTGAGAGGTAGCGTATCTTCTATCCATGTGTTTGGCGAGTTCATCATCTTCTCCCACAGGGCAGTTTCAGCTGAAGTAGAATCCATCCAATCTACTGTAGTTCCATAGCTTTTGCCTAGAAAAATGTCAGTTTTAAGGGAAAAATGAATCACTTAATATGCTTCAAAGTTGAGAGCAGATAATCAAATCTGCCCCCTTCTAAAAAAAAACTAGTACTTTCAAGATCCAATTCTATATTTTTACACTTCAACAACTTCTGTCAAATGTAATTAATGACAATTTTGCACAGAAACATCATCATCTTTTTCCTTTTTTGTGTGTGTGTGTGTGTTACTATTTGTCTTATTTTGTCACAAGCCCAAGAAAAAAGGTAAGACAGGGTACCAAATACAGGGGGTTGGGCTTCAGTCAGATGCTTATCTTTTGCATAGATGGAACAACATACAGGGACTTAATATTTGAGAGGAATTAAAAATAAAATAGGCCACTGATTTTGGTACTGAAATACAAGCTTGGCTACTTAAATTTCAGTCTGAGACTTCCTCCCCTATTTTTTATTTTAGGTTATGCTAATGAACCATGCAAGAAGTTCCTTTGGGAAAAGTCTCTTTTTTTCTTGCATTTGCTTGAAAAGACTCCAAACACATCCCTCTCCCAGACCAAAGAGGGCAATGAAAGGGACAAAATATAATGATTGAGAACACATACAACTTTTCCATCTACCCACCTTCTTATACTGCCTTTTATGCTAAAAGCTTGTTTCCATTTATAGTAGTAGTATTTTTCATCTTTCCTCTATTCCTTTTCAATATCTCCAAATCTTATCGTGCATTCTCTATCTGTCCTTGTATGTCCACCCAGTATTATCTCTACACCATGTATCCTGTTTTGCATGTGTAAATTTGTAAGAGGTTATCAAGATTTTAGGTGCAGATATCACTTACTCTGTGCTTCAGACAGTGCCAGGTACTATGAATGGACAAACACAGGTTTATTTCTAAGATTTCTTCTAACTTGTCAGTCATCCCTAACCATCATAATACTTCTTCTATTTACATTACAGGATCTGTGCTGAGGAATAGATAAATTAACGAAACTCTTTAGCAAATAAATAGCCACAAGGCTGTTCAGTGATCTTTGCAAAAAGAGAAGAAATGGAAAGGAAACAAAGACTATATTTTGTAAAGAAAGGATTAATCTATCAAGAGGCCAGTACCTGTTCCAAGGCCTATCCTGAGACCTCCCAAAAAGTGGTTGGCTAGTTTGTTGTGATCCCAGACCGTGAGTTCTACACAGGCTTCTTTCAAGTCTTCTGGTCTAAAGCCATCATAGACCATGGTGTGGTTGAATACTGGGTTTGTAGTTTTTGCCACTGTTCTTGTTTTCTGGCGACTTTTCCTGCTAGTATCTGGAAGAATGGTACTTCAGAAGAGAAAGCATTGTCAGTTTACACTTGGTCAGCACAGACTGCATTAAACACACTGAATAGAAGAAAGCTACTGATTAACACTCTTCTTTGCAAGTCATAATGTGACTAAAAATAAGATGCTTTAGCATCATGGAGATAAGCCAAAGGTTGCCTTCTCAGTCGCTTCCAAGAAGTACTGGCAGGATGTGTCCACCCACGTGCTTCAAACAACGGAAAGGAAGTCAGGTGGGGAGGAGACAAGTGAGCTTATTTGTTGGATCATCAACAGTGATGCTGAAACATTTTTGTTGCTGCCAGAGATTTCCCAACCATCTTGCTACTCTTCTCTCTTTCCATTTCAATGTGTTTATGGAAAGGCAGGCAGAAGAAATACAACTGTGCTTCTCATTTCTGTCTCCTCCTGTGATTTGCTAAGCTAAACCATACTCTCGCAACAACCTTTTTCATTTAAATGCAGCTAAAAGCAGATATAAGATCTGACTTAATTTTGACTAGCCATTCCACTAAGCAGCTGAAGAAACAAAATGAAAGTGTAAGGACTATGAAAGAAATTCTCCCAGTACATTATAATGGGTGGTATATCCTTAGCGTATTGAAGTTTTAAGTCCTGCAGGACTTGAAATAAAATAGAAATACAGAATATAAAGTAATTAGGTGTTCTTTAATTTAAATTAAAAAAAAATGAAGGGAGGATTAGAAAGCATTATTAGGCCACCACGTTATGATTTTAACCACAGTTATTACCACTTAATAAAAGAGTTGATCCTGTTGCCCTTCTGAAGAGGAAGGTCATGGCATTCCTTCACCCAGATGTGGACCTCACCGGTGGATGGAATCTTCTTTCCTTAAATAGAAAAAATATACAGCAAATATACAGCAGTACTGAATACTTCCTCCCAATACAGTATTTGGTAAAAACTATCTGCACAGTGAATGAGAGGCAAAGGAAATGGAGAATAAAACTCCTAAATAAGAAATCTTTCAAACTTGGGAAAAATATTTATCATGAAAATTGAGAGCATGCCTTTCCAAACTTATTTTGGAGAAAGCACAATAGCAATGTTTGACAAAGCAAGAATAGAACACATCCCCTCTGTTTCCAGCTGGATGGGGTGTTCTACCCTTTCTGTCACAAATACTTCTGCAACTACACTGTATTATGTTTATTTAAAACTGAATGAAGTAGTATTTGTTCTTTGTAGTGCTTTCTTCCCTTCACAAACATGAAGTGGGGGGAAAAATAAAATAAAAACACTCTTAAACTTTCACTTCCTTTTCTTTGGCTTTCTCCTCAATGTAAGTACTTTTGAGCTTTTCTCATCTTCAAAAGTCATTTTTGCCACAACTTGCCTTTCTAAGTACTTTAAGTACTCATTTCTCCAGAAGCTTATCAGGGTGATTACCACAGATGTCTGAAGGTCCTCATTCAACTTGATGCTAAATTCACCCTCTACCCTACTTTAGAAAGAAAGAAAAGGTCTTGTTTCTGCTCTCACCACCTCAAGACCCCTTTACCAAGTTCTCTAATGAGATTTTTCTACTAATATTGGAACCAGACACTGTCTTCATCCACCTGAATAGATAGAAATCAGATAGCATATCTGCCTTTCAGAAAATTCTCTGAAATCCTGTCCTCCTAGGACTCTGTGATCCCACCCACTCCTCCCTTTGCTACAGCTTCTTCACTAGGTCATTTGAAAAGTCCTCCTTAATCCTCTCCCTTCTCCAACAGTGAGAGTCCCACAGGGTTTGTCCTTGATGTCCATCTCTTCTTGTCCTGCATCTTTGGATATATGATCTAAAACCACAAATTCCTGTTTGCATGGCTTACGGTGTACCTCTTCAATCTGTATCTCATTCAGGTTAAAAAGCTTCGCTTATCTTGAATGTCTCCTAGTCTTCAGCGCTTTAGTAGTTTTGCCTTCAAATCTTCTGTTATTCATTTTGTAGACAATATCATCTATCTGTCACTCAGAGCTGTAACTTGTTCATCATTTTAAATTCTGACCATTCTCTAAAACATCCTGGTTCTGATTAAGCCTTACAAATTGCTTTTAAAGGTCATCTCCATGATGGAGCCGTTCCTGTCATCCATTTGCAGAGGTGATGTTCAGCCTAGACTCTCATTATCTCACATCTTAATCCAGCATTCATTTCTTTACCCTTGAAGCTGCAATCTTCATCCCAAAGTACTGCAAGACCACACTATGTCAGTATTCCTATAATGACTTCTCTTCTGTTACAAGTAAACAAATGCAAGCCACTGGTCTTCTCTTTCCAAGTCTCCTAGGTGAAGAGATCAGCTTGTTTCCAGTTTATGTGATGCCAGCTTTCATTGGCTCTTACATTTTCAAACAAGCTCTTCTGCATTCTTAATATAATTGATACTTATTGACTGACTGGTCRGACCTGATCTGGCTTCATTGTCAGAGCAGACAGTTATCAGTTGCCAGACAAGAATAAACACACAGATTGTACTGCTGTGAACTGCTACATTCTGGGTGGTTATGGCTATTTCCCCATCTTATATTCCTTGACTTTAGTGTCTTGTCATTGTGTATTTAGCAAATAACAGCACCTGCCTGACAATTTATAACCAGTAAAGTAATTATTGAGAAAACAGAACTTTATTACATATACAGACTGGATTACAAACCTAATAGATCATAACAACCTGGTAGTTTCTTCTGTAATAACAATAAAAGCAACAAAATGGCCTTGGATCCTAAAGTGAATTAATGACTAGATTGACTTAGCCCTCAAGATGATTTTATGCTTTTATATTAAAAAATATGACTGAATTTGTTGAAAAACGCTAAAAGGTTTTGGGGGGGGGGTTTGTTTGTTTGTTTTGTTTTTTTTTAAGAAAAAAACAAAATCCCCCAAAGGGTTGACAAGCCCAAACAAAGAAGTAATGCATACCTCCAACAGGCCGTGGGACATACTGGAGGGCTAGTTTCATCTCCGCCCTGTTTTCTACTTCAAGAGCCATTGTTGAAGCCTGCAATAATAAAAATAAACGAATAAATAAAAGAAAATCACCAGCCCCAAACCTTGCAGCTCACACTCAGAGTTTACTGTGCCAAGTTTTCCCACAGAAACAAGCTTGACTTCTATAAGAGAAATTATTTCTTGTTTCCTTATCCTTCAATCTTGCCTCAGTTTACAGGACATTTTCCCTACTTGAAAAACCTGCAACCACAGAACGCAAGGCCTGAATAAACAATCACTTGGTCTTGCACTTACACAGTGAAAAATACAAACCAAACAACTCAACCTTAGTAACCTACCCTTGGCTTAAGCGGAAACCAGTTGATCTGCTTGTTTGTTTTTTCATTCCAGTCCCAGGTTCCTAAATCTAGCTCCACTTCACCAAGGAAACTATTCCTCCCAAAGGTATCGTTGTGCCAGACAGAGATATTGAGCCTTTGCTTCTTTAGGACAGCCTTCTCGATTTTGTACTGCCAGGAGGGAGAAAGGAAAGAAAAAAACGTTGAAACAAGTGAGAGCTTCATCAAAGCCATGTCTGAAAGTGATAAGATTGGAGAAAACATGCCTGGATTTATACAACTATAATCATTTCTTCATTTYAAAACAAAACCCTTTTTATGTTTTAATCTTTATTTCAAACATTTTAAGTTCATACTTGGGTTTGTTTGTAAGAATTATAGAACAGTCAAGGTTTCCATGTCATATCCAGAGCACGCTATATAGTTGACTATCGGTGGAAGGAAATAGGTACTTTTATGGAGCAATGCAGCATCTGGACTTGCACTGAAAAGTTCAAGTTCCTAATATTTCATGCATATCACCTGGGTTTTTGTCTAGTAACAGTTTGATAAATACCCGCAGTATTTCATTATAGACTGGATTGAAAGTTTTCTTTTTCACGGAGGTCTTCCGTTTGCCCAGCTTGTATTTTTCTGGAAGCAGGTAAGTCTTTACATACCTAAAATTTAAACAGGCTGGTAAAAAAATTAAGAAAATACCCTTCCAACTTCCCCATCTAAAATACACAAGTCAGTGAAAAATAAAATACAATGGTCTTATAAAGTAAACTAAATCCATTTAACTAGTCATTATGTTGTTCAGTTTGTGCCATTTAAGAAATGGAAAAACAGTGGTTTAAAAGTTATAAAAATAGTGCTTATTTTTCCAAAGTGGGGCGTAACCTTTCTCTGCCAGGGGGAAGCTATTGGAATGTCTCCTCAACCCATACAAATGCACAATGTTTAAATACAGTATGCCTAGATTTAACATTTATAGGCTCTTATTCTATTAGACACATATCACAGCAGGATTTACCATCTAGAAAGTTAAATTTAAAACCTAAGAGTAGAGTTTCATATTCTTAAAATATGAAGCTTTTGAGCTTTCAAAGTTATTATATGCAGTAATTTACAGTTATGCAATTTTATATTCACTTCAGAGGGGACAACAACCATGGAAAGCATGTTATAGCCTCTTCATTCATTTATTTGGTTGTTTAATCCAACAAGTGGTAGTGACTGAAAAAAAATCATTTTTCTTCATTTATATATTAAAAGAAACTTTCATCAGGAAAAATACATATAGTCTAGTTATACTTACGGGTCTGAACGCTGTTGCTTAACATCTGCCACTGCCAAGTCTTTACACTGGCAAATAAAAATGTGGAGCTCGTTCAGCTGTTCTACATAATCAATAGCAAACTGAATGTTCCCCTTCACATCAACATTGCCAAAATCTCCACTGTAGATGCTCATTAGACTTCCGCTTACCTGTATCATACAAGAGGAGGAAAAATTTCCAGGTTTTGAATTTGGCCAGATACTTCAAGATCAGGTAGAAGACTGCTCAGAATTCAGACAGTAAAGAAATCAGCTGTGTCCTTTTAAGATTTAATTAAGAAACATAAGGGAGACTATTATACAAGCTTCTCGGCAAGCAGATTAACAAAGAATATTATTTATAAGTCTTAAAGATGTTAGGCCAAACTCGCTATAAAAATGCGAATGTGTTTATGACATTAAGATAGAGGTAAAATGACAGGATGCAGCAGAAATGGTGACTGCCTGTGATCAGATATTTTAAGTATCTCTTCAGCTCATCTTCCTCAGAGAAAGCAGAGCCTAGACTTGAAGGGAACAGGCCTTCTGCAAATAACACAAAAAGATTAGGAATAAAGTCTTTATGARACTGAATTAGGTACCTAAATAAAGTATATTTGAAAATTAAACCCTAGATGGAGTGAAAAAGAGGAGGGACAATTTTTTTTAATCTCATTATCCTTCCCCCAAATTTTTCTTTTCCCATAAAGCTCACGTAAACTAATGACTTCTGGTTGACCAGTCACTGGCTTAATCACCATCCCACACCAGTACTCTCTCCTTCTTTCACTTAATCCTTTTTTCTCTTGCTCCATTTCTTAACACTGGCTTTGTGTACAGTGTCCCTCATTTTGAGCTACAACTGTAAGCTCTTAGGGTAAAAGCCAACTGTTTAGTTTTTAGAGAGTACTCTGCACAGTCCTGAACAGGCTCCAGTATATGACTATAGTAAACACAAAATATGATCCATCCAATACTCCTTAGAGGAATCAATAATGTAACAATATCAGTCTTTAAAAAGAAAAGTAGAAACAACTGGTTCCCTTTATATACCATAAAAGTGGCTTTGGGCATTTTGTTTTGTTTTGTTTTTAAAGGAACTCCATGCAAGGGTTCACGTGGCAGATGGAAGGAAGGAAGGAGACAAAGATGCCAAGGAAAGAAAGAGAAAAAGAAAGAGAAAGCAGGTGGAACACTGCTGAAGAGATTAGCGTAAGCAAAGTGCCATTAAAACAAGGCTTTGGTTTACATACAGAGGATAAGGAGGCCATGCCAGAAGAGCTGCTAAGATTGGTTAGAGAGCTGGGACTCTTCTTGATTCTGCCAAAGGAATAACTCCTTTCTGATGCTGTATCTGTSTCTCTGTCATCACTCTACAAAAACATCACAGAAAGAAAGTCTATGTAGGCACTATGGAGTCACAAGGAACATTTAAAAAAATATAAAGCAGAATTTTAATAACGCAGATTGGGACTTAGTAAAAACCTGAATTTAAATCCCCTAGGAGTGCAACGTTAGTAATTACTATGTTCTTAAAAAGCTCATGCACTTAAAAAAAAAAAAAAAGTTGAAAGGGAATTTTTCAGATGGAAAGCCTTTTTTTAAAGCAGTAATGCAACTAGCCTCTTTTTTTTAATCTCAAATAGCAATGGAAAGTAAAAAGTTAATTTTATTGGGTCARTTAAACTCAACTTCACTACACCATGAATAAAATTTTGCAAATGATAATGCTCAGATCTTTCACCAGTCCCTTTCTGCTATACAGAGAATACTATCAATTCTCAAGTCTCAATCTTTAAGACAGTTAAGTTGGGAGGTAACATGCACAGTAGAAAAGCACTCTGTATTGGATACAATAAATGGCTTTTGGAAAATGTGTTCATTGCAAGAGAGCAAGCAGAGCCCTGTCTTTAAAAAAAAAAAAAATCAGGAAACTATAGTTTTGATTTACTTGGTCATTATCAGATCAGGGGCTCACAACCTCATTCTGTCTCCATGTCTTCCCGGTACAAAAGACACAATGCTGCTTTAACTTCCATGTGTGCTTTGGGATCTTCCTACACAAGTTGTTATCACCCGTATTCCAACTGTGAACATATGACAAGGCTTTCCCCCTCCTTTTATACAGTTTTGAGCAGCTGTCRCAGACCTTCTGCTAGCAGATGCAATTAGTAAACAATATTTTCTACACACATAAAAAAAAGAATATTTATTTATATTTCTTATTTATATTTCTTCATGTGTCTAACAAACGTGTCTAACAAGCATTTTGAATAAGTCTTTATAAACATTTATTGATCCTAGCTTCTATAGCTACATCTACGCTAAGTAAAAGCAGACCAGGATTGTTCCCCAATCCTGAGGCCAAAGATGAGGGCTGACTAACATCTACCCTGCCTAGGTCAAGGCTCCTTGAGAGAAAAATTGTCTTGGAGAGTGCTATTTGGAAGTATCCAAAATAAATCCAGGGAGTGAATTAACAGTTAAGCAGTGTGGATGAACAGGATTTTGTGCTTATCCCTTGCTTTCTTATTTAGCCCTGTTACACGTGCACTTTGCAGGGCAGGAAATCCTAATCCCTGTTTTACAGGAGGGACATATGGTTTGTCTAAGACCATTTTAGCTGCTGTCCACATAGCAGAGTCAGGACTGAACCCAGTTCTGCTTGCTTGCAGCTATGTCCTTAATTTACTCGGCAAAGCTTGCTCCTTGGATGGGAGCAGTCAAAGGTCGTGTGTTTGTGGAGCGGCTGGAAGTTCAGAGACATGGAGTTATGAAGCACCGAGGTGACGGCATGCCTCCAGAATGCACTATGACCCTAATTTTTTTTCCAAGTTAACTCACAATTTTAAATAAGGGTTTTGTTAGTATTTGCAAGTAAAGAATCCTGAATTTTTTAGGCTGTTATCTCCTTGGAGCAGAAGGATAAGACATTGGCACAGTAACAGAGACTGTTTTCTTTATATTTGTTTTTTTTCAATTAGAAAGCATTTTATTATCAGAAGAATACTCCATTTTAAAAATAATTTCAGAACTGAACCAACACATAGAAACAACAGTTAATTCCACCATGATTACAAGGCGTATACAATGCTTATTTCTATTTGTTATTTCTATCAGACTTATGTTATCTATTCATTAGTTTCATGCTTCTTATTGACCAGATGGTACTTAGGTGATAATAAACTCAAAGGCAGAACCAGCATATGTGAATAAGCCTTATAACATAAAGTATTTTCATTAGGATCTCTATAAATATTAGGGAATGGCAATCTTCAGAAAGAACACAATTTATCCTATTGGTGGGGTATTAAAAGTTTCTTCAAAATAAATCTTAAAATAGTTAAGAATTAGTGCTAGTATATTCTTATTTCATTTAAAAAATAAATATGAAAAGACAAGTAAAGAAAATATGCAAACCAGATGGCCTGTCTTGAGTTATCAAGCTAACAGCAGAGGATGTATTACAAGACAATATTAAGACTAATCACATTTTTAAAGACAAATTTGAGGGACAGGATAAACAGATTTGGGTACTGACAATTTCTTAGAATATCAAAAGGGACCATCCTAAAACAGTTTCTACTGTGACCAGATTGACTATGTATAGTCCATCGTCTTTTCAGTATTTGCCAGACTGCTTCATTTCAGAACTCACATTAGAGTTTTTTCAATTGGCTTCTTCCAGAAGCTTTAACTGGTTATTTTTAGATGCCCAGCTACGCATTTCAAACTTGCTTGGGATCCCACCTCTAACATTTTGAGCTACTGATCTTTTGATTTGTCCATGGTTCAATGCCGTAGAGAAGTTTCCCTTGCGTAGTTCTCACCAGAAAGGGCATTAGAATGCTGTAATTTTACAGAATCTTTATTTAAAGAGGTGTAATTCATAGACACTGAATGATCTTGAGTTGTGCACTAAAGTAAGATTAGTCAAAGCTGTATCATTGCATTTTGGATATTTCAAACCTTCAGAGGGAGAGCAGGGGAAGGCAGGGCAGAGCCTCGTCCTGAAACCGACCCTTAGTCCTTTCTGCCACTTGTTTTTAGAGAAACAACCCAAAATGTTGATGCTTCTGCTGACTGCAGTTACAGCAATAAGGACAGGGGTAAGCAGTGTAACCATTCCTCAGGTTAATAGCACAGACATTTTTTTTGTGGCATCTATGACCCAAATTCCTGTGTCACATCTAATCCTGTTTCCGCTAATGCATATCCATCATCGACAGGACTCAGGTGTTTAAACCACCACTGGAAGACAGCATCTGTAACTTTGCTTTGCTGACAGCTTGGAGGACAGGAGAGGGGGGGTTCGTGTGCACAACTGCCACGCAAATTCACATTCAATACATTTACCATGGTGCACAAGAAAAAATGGAGGAACCTATCATGTTATCTAAATTCAACAGTGTTGCAGTATTTTCTGTTCTCTAGAGCTTCCCATTCCCTGTGACCAATGGAGAATATCTGTACAGATATATTCAGCCTATCAATTTTAGACCAGCATGTTAGGAGATTGGTGCTTGGTCCATTTACAGCCTCCACATCTCTATCCACTGACTGTTCAGAGTCACAGACTAGGCAGTACATATTGCTTAACACCCTCAAACTTGAGTGTCAGATCGGGAATAAGCTCTGAGGTCATACTCAGATCTCCAAGACCTCTCACCATGCTCCTTTAAATAAAGTATACAGACTAAGCTGAGGCAACTTAAAAAGGCACAGTATGTTGTTGAAAATTCTAAGAGTACTTACATAGAGAAAGACAGCCTGGCACCTGGACCCAGATCCCTAAACCGAACACCAAGCAAATACCTTTCTGAGAAGGATCACCAGATGGTGCCATTACAGATAGTCTTACAAGCTTATTTTAGACCATAAGCAATGTATGCTCTGAAAAAAATGCTTCAACCTCTGAGATAAAACATGCTCTACGTGTAGACCTGTAGAGCAGGAATAAATCTCTGGTTACTGAACTAAAAATTTCTGAAAGATGAATCAGCCACAGGCTACCTGTGATCACCTCCTGCTAGTTGCACTACAAACTCAGTATCCAATAGGAAACCGAATGGCAGACCCTGAAAAGTACTATCTGGCAAACGCATAATGCCACTGTAAATGAAAGCTTTAGTTACATTATTTCAAATACGGAACTTGCCTCTTCCTGTAGGAATGACGGTACTGACTTGCTCAGTCCTTTGAGTTTTTCAGGATTCGACAGCAGCTTATCGGGCTGTGAAGGCACTGTGGAAACTAAAGAGCAGCAGCAATTCAAAGTTTCAAAAATAAGTTTGTGCATCAGAAGAGTGAGATTCCATAGCAGGGAATGGTTAGAAACAAACAGCTTCAGATGAAATACATGCACATGCACAACCAGTTTACAACTTAGATGCAAGATTCTCTTCATCGGACTCACAGAAGCTACTGCTAGGACAGTCTAGTTTGACATCTCCTATAACACTGGCCACAGTGCTTTGTCTGGCAAAAGAAGTGTTCACGTTGCTTGACATAATGTACAAACCCAGGTGCTGCAAGAAAATTCTGATCAAACGCAATGAAAAAAAACAAAACATTTTCAGTTTACCTTCCAGCTTTTCTTCCTAGAACAGGGAGGAGCGTGCTCATACACTAACCATACCATTGTTGACATTAGAGTCATCATAAGGTTCTTGGTAAAAAGTTAGTATACAAGCCAACTGCTCTCTTATTTACTCAGCCTCATTAATGGCAATAGGAATATTTGTGTAAATGAAGCAGCGCTTAGACCTGAACAAGGAAGTTCCAAATATTCCTAGGTAGTTATATAATAAAATATTCCTAGGTAATTGGATAACACATATCCCATTGATGATGCAATATCTTGCAGCAGATCTCTTCAACTTTTGTAAAGCTCAACTGAACTTTTTTGCGTTGTTGATTTCACTGTACAAAGCTTAAGCGCACAAGCTAGCTTTGCAAAAATCCTGTCTGCAGGAAACCCACAATTCTCAGAATTTTCTGTGCTGTAAGCCCACTCATAGTTAGCAATACATTAAAACTCCACGTATTAAAGGCATTTGCACTGGATGCACATTGCAAAATGCACCAATACTCAATATCTGCTGACAGACAATTATTTAGCAACAAACAGCCACCCTTGATGGTACTCATCTATTGCATATATTTAAACATGGCACACCTGACGGGATTGTTTGCAAGGTGTAAGTTAAGCTCTCCCAAAGTTTTTGGCATTGAAGCTCAAATGGCACCTGGACATATCAGTTACTGTCAGTATGCAGTTAGATGCAGTTTCCCATTTGGCAAGCATTTAGTCTAGATGTGTAACTTGTTAGTTATTATTAAAAAAAAATGTATTTTTAACTTGTAAGTTTAGATATCAGTGGAGAAATCTCTCCACTGTCTGGTGAAAGAATCCTATTACTCACTTCCTGCTGCATTTTCATTCCTCTCTTGATGCTGATCAGGTTTCAGATCTGCTCAGTGCAGTATTGACAACAGTTACTCAGTAGCACAAACAGCTTTGCAATGTTATAAATAGCATCAATATATCTTATGTGTGGAAAGTCTCAGCTTTCCCAAGACCCTGTATTTTTCTGTTTTGCATCACTCCTGAGGAGCTGGATCATAACAAAGGGAACAAAAGTGTACAAGCTAAGTGAATCAAAAACGTGAATGGTATTTTCAAGAGAACTTGCCTGATTCTGTTTGCACAGCTATCAGTTTGACTGTGTTGGCCGTTTTTTCAAAACTGCACCCTCAATAAATTTGACTCCCCAAAAGCCACTCTTTTCAGCTAAGTGACTGCATATTCCAGATTGAACATGCAGCATATTTTCAGTAGGGTCTGACACTTGGTTCCCTATTTCAAAGCAAAGTTAAATATGGTACGTAAGTCTTGTTAGCATGTTGGACACTGTGTATCCTATTATGCTACAGACCACTAACTCACAAAATGCTTGGAAGCATCTAAAAGGTGATAGTAAATCCTACTATGCACAACTCATTTTTAAAATGGTAGTGCAACAACGCAATAAAGAATTGTGTGTTTATTTTTCACCATACTCAGTTATTTGATGGTTTTCCAGTGTGTTCATCCTGACATGTTCTTGGAACAGGTTTGCTTTGCTTTGCTTAGATTTGGAATTCCTAAAAGGGTACAGGCACATCAGTGGCTTTATGCACATACCTAATGCAAAGTGTGACCAACAAAATTTAACGCTAAGGCATCTGTAATGTATTAGGAGATCACTGGTATCAACAGCACCTGATCCAGTGACTCATCTATTGCTCAGAGTAAGTAATTCTACTTTGCTGGATTGAGAGAGGGATTCGAAGAGGTTCATTTTCAACGGATGTATTCTGAAGTGAGCAAAAGTCATCTTGCACCTTGTAATGCAACACATGAGCAGACAAATTCAACATTTAAATGGGTTCAGTCTTTCAATGAGCTAATGTTCAAAGCTCTCAATGACTGCACTAGCCTTTTCATAGACAACATGATCAAAGACTGAAATAGTACACTAGTAGATGGCACAGAGTTTCTACAGGAATAGCAGAACATAATATAAGTATACGACTTAAGAATAAAATAACACAACAAAATTCTACAAAAGCATTTAAGTCATGCTGAAGCTAAACAAATCTACAAGAAGAACACAATTCTTAAGTTTGGAAAAATCTTTCAGCAGCAAACAGAGGACATTGAAAAAAGAATAAACTTCCATGCAGACACAAAATATATTTACCATCTTCAGCACTAAGAGCTAATTCTTCCTTTGGAATATTTATTTTTCCTTTATCTGTGCAGGAAAAAAGTAACACATAGTTAGAAAGTTTGCTGTTCAGTATGATAAAGCGGATTGCAGTGGTAGCCACAGAGTTAGTAGGAGTGAGGGCAAAMCCCCCCCAAACAAAAACCAGCAGAGCCACTGGCATGGTTAAATTCAAGAAATGCTTTTTACTTAGTAGGCTACGTTAAGTCTGCCTTCAAGAGGGGATCTCTTATGTAATCATTGACACAGTTTCTATCAGTGTTGTTGTAACAATATTAGTACATCTATACCTAAAACCTAGGAACTAGTTAGAAGCAAGCAATAGCGTAAGTAGTATTAGAGGAGTAATTTGTCCACAACAGCCAACACCTTTCAAAATCTACACCTCCAGATTTCAGTTTATAAGTAAACATTCAGTTTATGTTTTCTCCATTAGTCATGGAAAAAAAAAAACAAAAAAAACCACTSAGGGGCAGGGTAAAGGGAGACAGGAACAACAACAACAAMAATCTTAGGGGGCTACAGATGGAGGCCTAAAATTAGCTCTAAATACAGTCCTATCTCACTGCATTCTCTTAATGTGCTTGGTTACATTAACTGCTAGAATACACAGGTGAAACTCTAATAAACTAAGCAGAGTTTTTCATACTTCTACTGTCTACTGATCTGACCCAAGCAAGCAGCCTAGAGAGAAGGGCAGTTCTTGCTCATTACTGGTTTGAGTATTTGCCAATACTTTTGCTATATAAGACTTTCTCACTATCCAAGAAATAGTTCATCAGTGATTAAATAATGCATTTTTTCCTGCTTCCAGTGTTGTTTCAAAATGAAGAACTGAAAACAAAACTGTATGAGAAAATAAGTCATTTTTCAGTACTAACTCTATACTGCTTATTGAGAAGTAAAGTAAGACAAAAATATGGATTTCACTTTTAAAGTACTTTGTGTGCTTATTCAGAAAGTGATTTTCCTGCCAAGGTTCGGTGTCAGGGTACTACAATGCTATTTGGCAAAGCTGTGTGGAAGAACAGCATGAACATGTTTAAGCCAAACTGAGGGTCATAGGAGACACAGACAACTTTGTGCTCACTTGAGGTGGCTGATGGAATGTCCTCTAGACTTTTGGAAGGCATTTTCCTATCTGCACTCCTTTTCAAAGCCATCAAAACAGGGTTTAATTCTTCTTCTGAACCTGTTACGAGACAAAACACGTGAACACTGCACACACAGACATGCCATTTTAAACAGCTCACTAAAAAAACAACTGATTTCTCACAGAAATCTATTTTGACCTTTAGCAAACATAGTGAACATTCAATGAAAATAGAARATAAATCAGTGACATAGACTGAGGGATGTATTATGTTCAGTTACTCCAAAATTAGAGACATGGGAACAAAAAATTAGCCTATGCTTCTATGATACAGACTTTCAAAAATAAGTATTTTTAAGGAGCTACTGAAACAGATACCTGAGTGTTTTAGCTTAAAATGACTTAAAACGGAAATCAAAGCAAAGTGGACTAATTTTAAAATTTATGGGGACCAGGTTTAGCGTCCGATATTTGTGAAGGGTTTGTTTCCATGATGGCAACAGGTAACTTCTCATTACCAGTTCATTTATGTAGACACRTATTTTAAGTGATCAGACATTTGTGATCAAACATGTAGTATAAATGATACACTAAAGGGATTCAGGACAACCAAAATTGGACTYATGCCATTCAATCAACATTAATCCCATCTAGCTTTAGGCCTTAAAATGCTTACATTAAGAATCTGCTCGSTCTAAACTCTCTCAGCCATCTGTGGAGAGATACAGGCTGGCTGATTTGCCCCCTGTAGGTACTTCTGTCTGTACTCGGTAATAAGGGGGTTTAGGGCAATATGGTACCTAAGTGCCTTAAAACTAGATGGAATAAACTCAGACTGCAGCTATTTTGTTATGAATCAGCACTAAAAAAAAGTTAATAGTTTTGTTTTTCCTCTGTGCAAATTTGTCCTTTTATTTTCTCCCCTGTGAAAATCACCTTTTATTTCAATACTTGAATAACAGCCATAAGAATGCCGGCTGTGGAGAGATTCAGATTCCTGAAATTAGCATGTATTTGTCTCCAAGGGCAATATCAAGGCAGATCTAGCTCCTTCAAAATTCTTTTTTTAGACTTTCTCTTCTCCCTACCCTACTTTTCCCCCCACCAGCCAACCAGCTAGGCCTTACGGACCGCAACACTGTAACTTTGGGTTAAAACAAAATGTTTCATTCCTCCTCATCTGTCATGCAGATCAGAGTTCTCATTGACTCCCATTGGCATCTCGCTTACGTAAAATGTTGAAGAATTAGTTAGCAGGCCCTTCAAAATTCACAGATTTCTCAGTTTCTCCATGTAAGGAAAATATTCCCAATTTAGCCTTTTTATTCTGCTCCTGAGAAACTATCTCCTCTACCTTAAGCTCTTCAATGACTGCCACACTCTATACATGGACTAGAGCTGTCATTTAACCAAATAATGAGAATCCTGATAAAAACAGAACTTCATCTTTACAACCATATTCTAATGCAACAARCAGCAATACTAAATTAAAATAGCACAGAGTTCTCTCTGGAACAAAAGATTTAGTATYGTCTTCGTATCCGGCCATTTCACTGATAGGCATTTACCTTCAGAGACTAAATAAAGATTGAGCTCAGTCAGTCACTGTTTTGGGTTGTATTTGGGGGGGGGTGGTGTTTAAAAGAAATATCAATATATGAGCAGTACAATGTTACTAAATTGAAAGACATGTCATGGGGGAGGAAGAATAGGGTAAAGCATGAAGACATGCAGTTGATTCATGTTGCTAAACTCCCCTAAGCAAAAAAAGCTTACCCAATGCAGTACATGCTTATCAAAAAACTTTCCAATTAAGAAACTTAATTAGATCTTCCCATCCCCCACCCGAAATATCCAAAGCATTCAATTAAGAAATATGTGAACTAGAAGTCTGTGATACTTATTTCAAGTTGGCCATTAGAAAAATTGCAGTCATGTTTAACAACCAAACACCATGAATTTTAGAAATCAAAATGCTCACGAGTTGAACTTCTGGTTCCAAGGTGGGAATCAGAGTTTTCATCTGAAAACTCAGATCCCAAACTTGAGCTGTCACCTTCCTCTTCATTGTCACGACGAGATGTTAGCCAGAGTTGTGCTGCTTCTGGCTGGGGGRAGTTACTCTCATCTTTAAGAGGTGTGCTTGCTCTTCTGAGTTTCAATGGTGCTTTTAATTCTGAATTATTTTCAGAAGCAACCAATGATGTGCTTTCAGCTGTCTTTATTTTTTCATTCATCTTGAATGACTTGATTGTAATTGTCTTGGTCTCTCTTTCCAAGGGGGGAACATCTGTTGGAGCCGTATTTCTCTTTTCCCTTTCATGAAGTGTAACATTTCTTTTAGGGAGATCAGAAACTTCAACTTCATTTACTACCYGATCAGCTAATGAAGCTTTGCCATTTTGTTCCAAAGTTTCTCTCTTGATACCTATTTTCATCCRTGTATGATAGTTACTTAAAGCATTATAATAAGGCTGTGGCATTGTCATGGATAGAGTATCCTTGTTTGATGGAGACATAGGATCCTGAAACTTTCCTTGTACATGTAACTCTTTGGATATTGGAGATGAATATTCAGATGCTTCCTTAGGAAGCTTTTCTAGGGAACTACTGACTTCACTGAAGTCTGTGTGTGTTGAAACAAAAGTTTTTTTGATTGTTTCTTTTATTTCTTGAGGATGATCTCTCTCTTGATGGTATGGAGCACACATACATTGACTAGTCAGTATTTTATCTTCCATTTTCTTATCCATATTTTTCAGCATAGGAGCTGGCATTTCAGAGACCTCTTTCAGAAGCTTCTGCAAATTAATATTAAATACTTCATATACAGCTTTGGATGGAGCAACTGACCTTTCTATGGTCTCACTGACTTCCTGAGGTGACTCTGCATCA
>NW_020449319.1:6184-45323 GCF_003343035.1 Apteryx rowi | reverse complement strand
AAACAACTTTTGGGATGGGCTTAGAAAGAAATCAGAAGATGCCCCGAGAGTTTTATCCTTGTCTGCTGCCTGATGTTGTTGATAGAAAGGTTCAAATTCCCCAAACAGTTCCCCTAGGCCTTTTTTTGCATTTTCATCCTTGCCTATTGATGGTACATCCATTTTTTCTGAGTTTTCTCTTATTTTCTCTTTTTGATCAGCAGAAGAAATGTCATGGTTCTGCTCTAYGCTTCTTTCAAAGAATATGTACTGGTCTGAGTAAAAAGCTGTCCCTTTGGAAATGTTTTCTTTTATGTTCAAGCCAGGTGACATCTCAGAGGCTTCTTTTTCCAACTTCTTTAGGCTTAATTTAAATACATCAAGCCCAGCTTTAGGTAGAACAAACTTATCCACAATCTCTACAACTTCCTCTTTAGGAAGATCAGCATCTAATGGAGTAGTCTTGTTCTCCACTGTTTCTATAGATAAACATAGCTGATCATCTACTGCCATCTCCTGTTTTAAGGCATCTTTATCATCAGGTGATTGGAACAGCTGCAAGGAAACCTGAGGCAGTTTCTGTAAACCAGAATTAAATGTGTTTTGATGTTCTTTTGATGAAACAATACTTTTTTCTATATATTCTTTAGCTTCTTGCTCTGGAAGACCCACCTTTTCCTTGGGTTTTGAGATAAATGCTTTTCTGACCAGTTGGATGGAATCTGTATTTTTTGTTTGTGACACATTCAGACCTTTAAGGGTAGGAGATTCTAATGGCAGTTCACATACTGCAGAATCTAATTTCTCTGTTTTCTCTCTCTCAGTTGCTTGGGTTTGCTGTTGAATTAAGTCTTGTTTGCTCAGGTTACCTCTGCCTTTTTTATCTTCTTTTGATTCTCTTTGGTAGGTTACTGAACTAGTA
Organism: Apteryx rowi; assembly: GCF_003343035.1. Classification (NCBI taxonomy): domain Eukaryota; kingdom Metazoa; phylum Chordata; class Aves; order Apterygiformes; family Apterygidae; genus Apteryx; species Apteryx rowi. The sequence continues at coordinate 44,422 of NW_020449319.1, read as the reverse complement.
TTATTTGGCAAAGAAACATCTCCCTCATCAATGCTACTCTGTAATTTCACTCCAGTATCCCAGAAATTTCTCAAACTCTGAAACTGTGAAGGATTTGAAACTTGATTCTTGGGCTTTTCATTCATTTTTTCTTTTAAAGACAAAACCTTGAAGTTGGGCTTCTCTTGGGAACAAGAAACACCTTTTCCTTGAAACATTTCTTTCTCATTTTTATATTTGCTTTTTGGGGAGAATGAAGTCACACCAACTCGTGGCTGTAAGTTATTGGCTTTTGGCGGTTTTGTACATTCATGAACTTCACCATCAGACGGAAGTGTTCTTTCTAGTTTTTCAGCTGCATGGCCTGGCTCAAACTCAAAAGAGTTTTGGTGTTCATTTCTTGAAACCTGGCTTTCATCACTTAGTTCAGTTCTTCGTAACATATTGTTGCTTTGATCATCCAATACATTAGGTAAGTATACTGCAGTGGGTTTTATTTTGTCACTTTCTTTGAGGCCCTTTAACATGCTGCCATCTGATGCATTAATACTGACACCAGCTTCTTTCTCTCCATGACTGGGGATAGTTTTTTCCCTTTCCCAAAATGCTCTAATCTCCCTTATTCTTCTTTTTTCTCTAATTGCCTTCTCTGATTCACACCTCTGTGATGGTTGCTTGTATTCTTGATGTTCCAAGAGGCTTGATTTTTGATTTTGATGCATGATTTCTTGATCAGATTCTTTTTCTTCAGCTCTTCTACAGTCAAATCCTGTTAGTGATTTGTCATTTTCTTTCTCATTCTTTTCCCCTTGCTTAGGTTTCCTCCTCTCTTTTATCAGCTGTGTGTCTTCCAAAATACATGCTGGAGGTGAAACACTCTTCAGTTTTTCAGTCYTTCCAAATGGTAACTCTTCCGTAACTTGCGTTTTTCCATCCATGCTAGGCCCACTATGTTCGGTAGTAAGAACTGCTGTTCTGGTTGAGAAGTCCACGTCCTCTTTGGGTTCCCTGCCTTGCAATCTGGCATATCTAGGTTTCCTATCCCCAGCACCAGAACTTCTTTTAAACCAATCTAATACTTTTGATACGGACTCATCAGATGTTTTCACAAGGTCAGCAGCATGTTTGTCAGGCTTGCAAGTGGTTTTAGCATCTCGTTCCTCAACAAGATCAGGCTTACCTTGTTGAAGACCTGCAGAATTAGTATTTGACACCCCACGTGCTTCTGTCTTAGCAGAAAGCAGATGTTGGTCTGCAATATAAATAAATTTATCAGAGTTATGAATYGGACATAAGACTCTAAATCCATCTCAAAAATATCTCTCAGTTTTTACTCTTTTGGCAGAGAAGAGAGTTCTCTGTTCTTGTGTTTTGGGGAAGAACCATACAGCAAGCAATGAACTGGAAAAATAATTCCCACATTGAGATATCCTCCTGGAAGAATAGTCATATTACTTACTTTGTTTTGGGGGAGTGAGGGAGAGAAAGGAGAAAGAGGATGGATTAATCCTTAATATAAAGGAAATAGCAAAATGGAAGGGGGGGGGCGTAGGCATGTTTGTGTTAAGTCACATGGACAAATCCTCAAGTCACAACTGCATTACTATCAAGGACAGGCAACAACAATACACCAAAAATTCTTTAGTTCTCATGCAGACAGAACTACCAGATCTTAAGACAGAAATTTTGACAAAGTGCCATCACTTCACCTTCATCATCCATGATAAACATGCCTAGCTAGGATSTGATCTGATTGTTAATTCTTAAAAATACCAATAGAAGATCTTCTAAAAAATACTGACTACATTAGAGCATTAGAACACAAACAAATGGATTAGTAGTTTCAGAAGTAGTCCTGAAATATGTAGCACATTCCTATTATTTCTGCTTCCTAGTTAATAATTTCTAGACACTAATGATTTGAACGCTAATGAATTTGGACTACATGCTTTTGCATTCTGTTCATCAATCCCATCAGTTCTCTTACCGGGAGAGTTTTTTAGTGACTTTGATTCATGGCTCAAAAATTGGTTTGATTTGTTTTCACGCGTCTCATCAACAATCAGTTCTTTATTGTTATTTGGCAGGACAGTGCTGGAGGGCCTCCTTGGAGTTTCGAGTTTCTTAGAAGGAACTGTCTTTGTCTGCAAGGTTTCACTAGCCAGGAAGACTGACCTGTTAGTGTCAGAAGGACTGGATGCCAATGTATCTTCTTGTAAATGATCTATTTCATTTACTTGTAAAGCCGATGAATAGATTCCCAAAGGCTTTACAGCAGAAATTTGTTTATTCCCAAGTGAATCTGACCTAATAGCATCATTTTCACTACTCTTAATTTCATCAGATTCTAACAAATCAAACTCTCCTATTTCTCTACCATGATGCAGCTGTGGGCTTTGCAGAGGTTCTCCTTTACCTATGCTAGAAGAGAACCTGACTTGTTTTAGTTTTTCTAGGGAAATTTGTGAGGAATCTTCCGCTTCTTCCATAGCAGAGTTTTTCTCAGTTTCTCCTTCAAAAATAGTTGAAGTAGGAAGACCACTCTTAGTCTGAGCATCAAACATCTGATTAACACGAAGAACTTCAGAATCGGTGGAACTTGAACTTGAACTGCGCTTCAAAATGCCCCTAGGTGGTGTACTAATGCCATTAACTCTGTCAGTTCTTTTAGCTGGTTTTGGAACAATGTCTTCTTTTTGTGACACTGGATCTGTTGCYTTCTGAATGAATTTTCTAGCTTTTGGGACAGGAGGCTTAACTGGACTTCTCTGTGATTGATTAGTAGGTTCTACAGAAGACTTCTTAGGCTTCTCTGTTTCGTTGGTTAGTAAGTTTGTTTTAGGTTGGTTCTCTTTTGAAGGTGACAAAATCTCTGCAAGACATATATAGAGAAGAAATTCCGAGTTTACATGACATCCATCTGCATAAACAGAGGGGTATGACACTGTGCAGACCTAGTGCAGCAATTATATTGATTTATTAAAACATTTGACAATGAAACATATGGGGGAATTCAATATAGGTGTTGATTTCATTTGTATATAACAGGAAGTCTTGATAGATGAAAATCCTCTAGTTAGTTAACATTTCTAGAACAAGAAACATTTAATGATTCTAAAGATAAGGAGCACAGTATCAACACAATTCCTGCAAGGGAAAAACTCTGCAGGGAAAGGCAGCTTTTGAATACACAAACACTTTTTGAGGTTCAGAACATAAACAACACTCTACAGAGATGAGCAGGCTATTTTCRCCTTCAAATGGAACAAGGTAAAATGCAGAAGTGATCTCCTAGTAGGCGTATGGATTTTTTTATTCCTAATGTGTAAGTCTTTTTCTTTTTTCTGTTAGCAAGCTTCATAACAGAGACAGGAGAGTAATTKTCACATATGAGCCTGTAAATTACAACTGCAGTTTCAAAAGCCTGTATTATGGTATGTCATCTCCTATCTCCTACTTGGTTGCAGAGCATACTGTGGGAAAGGCAAGATTCTGAAGGAAACAGGACTGAGAAAACCAAGGAAAAAATGAACAAAGATTGAGAGCTAGGTTTGACCCTTCTTCTGTAGAGCCAACAGGAGCAATGACTAAAGGTTATAAAGGCAGTTCCACCAAAATCAAGGAAATTTCTCTGTTCTTTGTGTTTCAGGACAAAACAGCCCTCTTAGATACAGTGCTTAATGCAGACTAGAAGTGTGGGTGAGGAAGACAAAAGCAAAACATATTTACTTGCATGAACCAGCCATTTCCTAAGTATATATGTTTTACATGAAGTTTGAAATGAACTATTTGAAAATTTTAAGTTGCACAGTTAAGATACCAAAATCTGTTTCATYTTACAGTAAGAAGTGACAAAAGGAAAAATAATTTCCACATCCACCGTGATGAAATTCACATGCATATGATACACAAATAAGAATATTTACCCTTCTTTGATAGCTGAGGTAGACTGACTGGTCCATTTTCTGATTCTCCACTGTTTGGGTTCTCACCTGATGAAGTGGAATTAAATGGATTTCTCCTTTGCTGTAAAAATAATAGACATTATCATTGGAGTCAAAATATTATACCAAATACAGTCTTGGCAAAATAAATGAAAGTGCAGCAATTTCCTCTGCCTCACTACCCTGTCAGCAAGGAATCTAAAAGCATGCCTCCTAAATGGGATACATGACAAGAAGCCTAAACAATTAAAATCAGTGTACTGACAGAARTGCTAGCAGTAGCCTAATCCTACTCTTTTTGAAGTCACCAATAGCAGACATAGGCCAACACTTAAAGACACTCAAGAATCCCAAATTGTTGTGAACTAGATAATTTTCTCTCTATTTCTGTGACTTGAGAGATWTTGGAACAGAACAAGACAATTCTTTTCCGTGGTTGAGGAGGTTGGAAACAAAGTCAGACATACACAGCCGCTGATTATAGTTATAATAGCACCTTAGCATTGAACTTCTAGTGGTTCCAAGACCAAAAATATTCAAATTTTCCAATTTGTTATCTTACTCCCTCAGTTCTCTAATTATCTTTACCACTCAACCAGAGAAACACACAAATTGTAAAAGATAACTTTTGCTATATTCAATATATCATACCTTTACTGGTGAGACTGCTGCCTTCCCAGATTGTCCCTGTGGTTTGTCTAACACAGAGGTTATTGTTTTAGAACTGCAAGGAAACAATATATAATATGGTCAGCAACCACGACATTAAGTCTAAACCCCTCCCCTCCAAAAAAAACAAGAAAAAAAACCCCACCAAGAAACCCAACAGAGATTCAGCTGCACATACTTTACTTTCAGTGCCAATATAGTATATTTTTCCATTCAGCCTGTTCTCATCATATTCAGAAGCAAGCTTCCCCCTTTCCATAGCAAGGGGATATTCTTGCTGATTTGTTTCCTTGCAAAAATTTCTTTGCTTGTGAAAGAACTCAATATAACTACTACCTGACAGAACAGAAATCATCTTTCTGGTAACTTTTAGGCTAGCAAACTTTATTGAAATAGAGCCATTCTCTAAATCAGATCAGTATTAACATCTCTGTCCTTTTCATACACTAGTACTTCTAGGACTGGAGCTTATGTGGAAGAAAGTGTTAAAATCTGATGATACGGAGTTTTGCAAAGTGTCCAAGCCAGAAAAAAACAGAAAAACACCACTACAACTATACCAAAGATGTGATATGCCACAAAGACAGTTATATCCCCTCAGTGGTACAAATTATATGCTATTCCTTCAATTAAGATGCTATCAAATCACAGGTTTTATAAATAAGTAAATTCAGTTATTAATTGTTATCCTAACTGAGCATATCCCAAATTTTAAAGTTTTTAAAAAGCTAAAGAGATAGTTCCTACATTATACCAAGAAATATTTCTTGTCTATTTGCAAAATAATGCAAGGTTTTTGCAAAAGAGTCAGATTACGTTTATATTTTGAGTTTATTTAAACAACCCAGACATATGAAAAAGCATTAATTTTTGAAGGCAGAAGTTAGATGTGGATTTAAATACGGTCTTCATATAGTGAAAAATCAATCTAGGATTGTCCATTAACCACATTCAGTCTACTAACTTCATATAGTACAATGCTGGCATTAATCAACTTACATGATTATGATTTCGGGGATGAGGGAAACAGGATGAGGCAGGAAAAAGGAATATTCTCCAGGTAGGAAATATGACCTCAGGCTAGGAAGGAATGCCACTAATATGTTTTTTCCAGTATAGACGTAGAAGGAGACTGATACTGAATACCTCCTTGGTCAACGATCTTTAGCATTGGTGAAAATACTTCGGGATATTGATGGGTAAGTAGCAGAGCCACGAAATAATGCTTTTGAGGGGGGATGTGGTATCTCAGGAGGAGAAAACAGCTCCCAGCTCTTATGAAGTTCCAGGTCTAAACAGGAGCCTCCTSCTCACATGGAAAAAGCCCTCTGCAGTCAGGTAGTTAGTGACACTCTGCCCTCCTGGGGAGGKAACAACTTCCCCAGCTCCTCCAGGTTTCAGCACGCAACCTCTAAATTGGGAAAGAAATGGCTGGCAGCTACCCTCGAAAGGCTGCCAGCCCCTGCGCTGCTAAGTATGTCCCAGAAGTGGCATCGTTCCCCTTTTACAAATGGAAAAACATAATTACAGAGAAGCTAAGAGGATCCAGTAAAATGAGCTGCTTGAACACAAAGCTATGAAAAAAATCCATTAGTGGTCTGAGCTATAAACTTCTGTCTCTCTTTCTTGCACTTTTGGTTCAAYGTTACCTATATAAATACATCTCTACGCAGTCTGATACAAACTTAAGGCACATACTTATCTTGTAATGGAAACCATCTCACGGGTGAACCAAAGAAACTGCTCTTATATTTTAACAGTAAGAGCCTGTATGTGTGTGTGTGTGCGTGCACACATATATACATACACCTACACACGCACACTATATACACATACATACACACAACAGGTATAGCAGATTTTTTTTTTCTTTTCTACTCCTAAAAACATATATTTCTTTCATTCTCAGAGAGTTCACTATTGCTCTAATACTCTTTAATTCTGAAAATATATACATTTAAAGAAACTCTGTTCTGCTGAGCTGGGGTTTGGGGTTTTGTTTTTATGAGTATTTGCATGCTCCTGCACCTGATGTCTTATCTACACCATTATCTCAACAGGTCAAACATGATTTTTTAGGTCTAGGTCATAAACACTAGAACCCTTCCCTCATTTTAAACAACGGCAATACTGTTATGTATTCTGGGCTGCAAGAAACTGATAAGACATTCTTTTGTCTACAGTTTCTACAGGTGGGGCAGCAACTTTTTAAATTCTCATTAAATGCACGCAGTCCCACAATATTTTAATACAATGATAGTTCAAATTTGTCACAGAAGAATTTAAAAGTTGCTATTTTGGCATTATATATTGAAAATCCCGTTCTAAAGAAAGTATGAGCTAAAAAAAAAAAGGTCAAGATCCTAAAACTGAGTTTCATGACAAAAGGTCTGAAAACTTGAGTTTATCCTCAGCCCATACAGGTGAGAAAACAAAAAAAATTCCCAGATGTGCTGCATCAACACGGCTAGTCTGAAAGAGTGTATTAAGCCAAGCTACCAAATACAGATGGAGGAAGGAATTACTGCATTGCAGTTCGGCAAGACCAAGTTCTGAGAGAGACAGTGCAGAGACACCCAGTACAGACCTGAGCTGAACCAGACCTGTGAGAGCTCTGTGCAGGCTGCACGGCACTGTCAGACCGGGGACCAAGAGGCAACCAGGCCAAGGCAGCCGTGAAGCTGGAGGAAGGCGTTACAGATTTGCATGCACTGTCAATAGAGTCTGCTCAATTCAACATCACATTCAAACAAATAAGCTCCCCTAGGATCATCCAGAAGGCTAGAAAGTCTGGGGCAGAAATTCCCATCTGGAGGGAGTAAAGTTATTGTGATTTAACTGTGCTCCATAGAAATGGTCTTATCCAGGTATCCCAGCACCCCTGTTATTCCAGAAAAGAAAAATAGACTGTAACAAAGTTATGTGGATTTTAAGAAATAGGGCTTTGGTGCAAATTTTCACCCTACAGAACTCTAGGACACTCATCATCTGTTCAATATGGTCAGCTAAGAATATTTTCTAGCACAGGGAAGAGAGRAAAAAAAAAAAGAAAAACCTATGAATGATAATCTGAGAGGCAAAACCCCTTCAACACTGCCCTTTCTTGAGGTTCAGCTTGTAGATGGATGGTATCACTGAACAGAGGCAATATTGACAGTGTGAGTGAGTCACACCACGAAACTCGTTCTGTGCAAGGTTACACCTTCAAAGACACTTCACACACCCAGCCCATGAAGGCTCTGATAYGCAAGAAAAGCATCATGGGGGTATAACACCAAAGGAAAAAAAATTTGTTTATAGCTTCATTACTGGAGTTAGATATTTGGGGTTGGGGATGAAGATTACTATCCTAATTTTAAGAATATATCTGTGGGCTGATTTTTGTTGTGCCTAAGGTAACACCTTGACTTGATAGCAGTTGAACAGGCCACAAAGCTGCATTTGACCTCAGCAGTTCACAGACACAAATCTCCTACCAGAACTGCACTGTCTTCACATTCAGTAAGAACTGTTTTGGTTTAAGAACAGGACCCAAGGCAAACATCTGGGTAATTTGCTGTCACATACCTTCTGGGCCCAATCCTGAGGTTCAGCTGTTTGGTTCATGCAAAGCCTGCGGGCCAGTGCTGACCAGAAGCCCATTCTTAAGGGAAGGAGAGGAAATAAAACAAAACAAAACAACCCCCCCCACTCCCTACAAACCTACCCTTAAATTAACACTCARAAATCCCAAGTGCCTGAACCACCTGTACGATTTGGACACTTGGAAACTGTTAACCCGCTTTATGCAATAGCAAACTCCAAAATGATGCTCAGCTTCATCTTTTTAGTTCTAGCCATGTTGAGACTATTGTTTTGCAAGAGGAAGAGTCAAGAGGAATAACTCCTTGCGGCTCTGCTGTCCTAAAGACTGAACCAAATGCATGCAATGGCTGAACCAAATGCATGCAATGGCTGAACCAAATGCATGTAATGGCTAGGCCTTCCCTTCCCACCCTAACTGGTGGGGCTATTGCTTTCCCAGCATACTGTGTTTCCCCTCAGTTCCTAATCAGCTGCTGTCATTAGAGACAGGCATGCCAGCCATGTCAGACCAATACAAGGAAAACAGAAAAAGAGTATTTTAGAAACCTATGGTCCCTCCTGCAATTTCCCACATAAAATATTGCAGAAGCTAATCTTAGTTATAGTGAAATAAACCCTAGCTGAAGTCATAAGCATTGAATTGCACACAGYGCTACCACATTCGTTTGCTTCAGCTTTCACATTTCAGAAGCCAACAGAGATGTTTAATCAAGTATTTATGCAAATAGTCCTCAAATCACCTCAAGTTAAAGACCATGATCAGTTCACTGACTTTCAGAACACACTGTCTACATTTGGCAGAGGAGAGAGAGGAGAAAGAAAAAAAAGAAAAAAGAAAAAAAAGCCAGACTGTAGTTTCATAATGCTTTCTCGCAAGCACAGATCTGAGCTTACCTGATGAACTTGTTCTTAAACCTCATCATTTTATATTTTTTGTGAAGAGGTTGTCCTATCAGTTGTCCAGAAGTTTCTTATTGCTTATCAATCACACAATCTGTTGTGTTGTGATAGTAGGAGTAACATTATAAAGCTGTACTTATTTYAGAGTATCACTTTCTTTCTGCAGTGTCCAAGATGATATGCAAAACACTAAAATATATATTAATTTAAAATTAAACAGCAGCATGTCTTGTGCTGCCCATAAATAATTCAGTAACAATCTTCTGAAGGTAAAAGCCAACTGCAGAAAACTACGTTCAGTAACAGCTAACTGTAGCAGCATTATTGGCCAACATTTTTGGGAGGGTCTTAAGTTTCTTCCTGTGATGAGCAACTTTAATCATCACTACAGAACAACTTCATTTTTTGGGGAACACTGTAACAAAGGATTTTTTATGTTTGACCTTTTTCAACAAGATTTTACATGTGGGTAAGATAGATAACCCTCTGAGCTCACTGAAAATGATACGTAAAGGATAAGTAAAGACCAGTAACGCAAGCCAGACTCGTTAAGACTTACACCAGCCTTTGGTGCCATTCATCGTGAGGGTGGGTGCCCAGTTTGCAGACCATGAAAGTGAAAGATGGAACTGCTACAAGGTATTGTACAAATGCATAGTAGGAGACAAGCCTTGCTGCAAAGAAAAAACAGATGATGCACAGAGAAGGACTTAGAAGACAGGCAAGAAAGCGAAAGGTTACAGAACTGATCAACAGTACAACCAGAAGTACAACAGTCATCCTAAAAAGTAACTCTGGCTCTTAACTGACTCTATTCACTGAAAGCACAAACACTAGCTACCTTTGTTACACCCTGGTCCCCATTCCAATGCTTTCTTGTTTCCTCAAACTAGGAGATTATCACTTTTCTTTTCAAATGCAGGTTTTTGGAAAGCTTTTCATACTGCCAGATGAATTACTGCATGTAGGCATTTTAAAGAGAAAACATTTCCCTTTCCCCCAGAAATAAATTCAGTACATTTCTGATCAAAATGGAGCTGYTTGGGATGTTTATAGACTTGAGATGGAATGACTTAATACAAAATCCTTTTCAGTTCAGAAACTACTTCTCATGCAACTTTCCTGCAACAACTAGATCCATTCAGTCATACTCAAGCAGACTGTCTTGCACCACTCTGAAAGGAAGCTTCTCTCTTACAGAAAGACTTTTTTTTTTCTTGGTAGAATCAGATTTATTTTTCCTCAAATACCCAAAGGTTCCGGTTCTTCCCACAAATTTAAAGCTCAGGCTGAATCAATAGTCTCTTCTCATTGAGTGACTGAATGAAAAGATGAAGAAGTTATTGTCCCCAAATTAGTGACTGTGAAGGACTCAACATGGTCAGCAGTTCGAAACTGAAAATCCTGGTCTCACTTCTGGAGGCAGACTAAACTCTGACACAAGAATGTGTGTGGGACCATTCTACACACCTTTGACAACTTTCTCCTTGTAGAAGTCAGCCAAAGATAGCTGCATTCAAACACAGAACATTTAACAATGCATAACTAAGATTTGTCAACCTTTCACAGGCATGAATTCCTCGGGCCATTCTGAAAAAATATTTGGAGCTCTTTGAAATCAGAAGAGAAGACAATATTTTGGAAGGACCTTACAGCTCCCAAGTTTCACCAGTCCTGATGCTCACACGCTAACTCTGAACAGACAGCTTACCTTGAACTAGATTTCACTTCTTCTTCTTCTTCTTCTTCTTGATGTTCCACAACACCATATAGTTTTGGTGGTACAAAGACTTCTTTATTGACATTGCTCACCCAGCTGCTCTTTGCTTTGTTTGATTTGTTCTGACTCACTTCAGCTAAAACATGAAACAAGAATATAGTTGTCTCCTATATGTTCACACAGGATTTCACAACAAGCAAATACAATAATTTACCTTCAGTCCTGCAACTACTTCCTAAGTCCACTATACTTATGTGCACAGTCCGGCGATTTCTGAAGAATAAATTTTTCTTACTACTAGAAATTTTGCATACTGCAGTAAATACTTCATTCTACTGCTCCAGGTATAACATTGGCTTTAGACCTTAAAAGTGATCTTAAATGAGGAAGATTCCTACAACAACCCAGGTAAAGACTGATCCTCTAGTTCTTGCAGCTAGGTACACACGGAAAATTCAGTGACATGTCATGAGGAAACAAATACAACAAAACCATAGGAAAACTGAAAAAAAAWTTTTTTTGAAGTGCAGTAAATGAAGTCAACCACTCCCTTGTTATAGCAGTAAATTGGAAGTTGGTCATAGTTTTCATTTAAACAGGTGGCTAATTCTTTATTGATAGAATTAACATAAAAAGATAAAGAGTAAATAAATAAATAAATAAATGAAGCAAACGAAAAAAAAACCCAAGATCCACACTCATTCATATATTTGTATATTGACCATATAATTGTATTTCTTTTCAAAGTGGGACAGAACCCTCTTTTGGAGCCAAAACATTAATGATATATTTATTCCTCTACCATTTTCTGTACTTCTGCAACAGTTTAAAAGTCAAGATATTTTCAGTGTTCAAAAATAAGATTTGTGTTCCCACTTTTGCTATCTATAACAGTAAGCAAAAATATTTTGATGTTTAACGAGTCTTTGGAACCAAACAATTGTGCAGTTCTGAATGTACCAGTATGTGCCTTTGTTTAAGTAATAAGACTGGGAGTAATTATCATTCCTTAAAGATAATATGGTTTTAGGTACTTTCCTCTAAGCCATAGGCAACAGTTGCTGTAAAATATAAGCCAAACACTAGCTAGAATTTTACAGCTGATTTTTATAACCCTCAGTACCAAAAACAGGCAAAACCACACACACACCACTCTCACCACCTGTGTATTTCTGTATTCCTTTCTGTTTCAGGCCTTTTCTTGTTAAGTTAAAATCCCCAAAACCCCTCAAAGTAATCTCAAGCTGACCAAACTACCATTATGAAAACAGTTCCAGTTGCCAGAGTCCTAGGCACAKATGCTTCAATGGTTGTAACTACTAGCTCTAGTTTATAGTGCCTACCACTGCAATCCATCTGAAGTACCTTTGGTCACCTTAAAAAAAATTAAGTCTCAGAGGTCTCAAACTGAGCACCCAGAATCTGGAAAACTCATACTGAAAAGTGATTTCTCAATCCCTGATTCTTTGCATGATCCAGGGTGACACACAGGGCCTCAGGATTGAAAGTGAGAATGGGATCCAGGACTGGAGGGGGCTTTTAGTCCAGTGCATAAACACAAGACAGTCCCTCCTACTAGCAGTCAACACCCCAAATTCTCTCTTTGTACATAGCATTGGGGGAGAGGAATGCTTACACCATAAAATACACAGGAAAACCCTCCTTTGCATAATTTTTTGCTCACAAGGCTACCTTCCTTGGAGATATTCAAAACCTGTCTAGATACAATCTGGAGCAATGTGCTCTAGGTGACCCTGCTTGAGCAGGGGGGCTGGACTAGATGATCTCCAGAGSTCCCTTCCAACCTCAACCATTCTGTGATTCTGTGATATTCTTTTTGTATTTCACAAGCAACGATGTCTGAGGTTACCTAAGTAAGAGCATCATCTCCATGCCAGCCTTTCCAAAATAAAATATAAGGAAAAACATTATAAGCCGCATGCTTACCAAGCGTGGCAGGCTTCCTTCGCATGGAAGCTCTGATAATATCTGCTCCATGTATCTTATCTCTGTGCCTCTTTGACTTTGCTTCATAAAACCACTGCCCACTCATATTCTTTAGCTGGACATCATCTTTGATTTTTTCCGGTAAATGCCTGGGGAAAAAAAAAAAAAAAAGAGTGAGAGAGAGAGACAGAGACACTGTGCTTATTTGTATGAACAGAACAAAAGTCCGCAAAGGGAAATACTAAATCTGATGTGCATATACAGGTTCACAGCAATACTGAAAGCAAGATAACAGAGGGAGGGGGAAGAAAGTGGAGAAAGGTACTAAAGAAAAAAAAAAAGCTAAATTTTTTTTTAATACACTCACCAAACTGTCTCTTTTAGAAACCAGGAGACTGCATCATAATCAAAATCTTTAGGTATAAGCACAGCATTTATCATGCTTAAAAGTACAAGGAAAAGGGAAAATCCAAATGCATCAGTGACAGACTCTTCACGGTCTGTTGAGATGACAGTTTCTACTTTAAATACAGCATATAGTGTTATTCTTACTCATCTGAACTGAAATTAAATTTAAGCTATTCAAGTAGTTTTTACAAAGAGGTATTTCTAACTGGTTTCACTAGCACTGAATGGATGTTGTGTACAGACAGATGCCAGACTCCCCCATGGGATCTTTATTGCCACGGGAGCAATTTTGTACTTCCCTTAGGAGAAACCCTGATTAGGGCAGCCTTGCTGGCTGCAGGAGAAAAAATTCTTCCCACACTACTAGCAGACTTTGTAAATCCTAACAACTACTGTGCAGAAGAAATGCTACTCATTAAAACACCTGATCACTGCCATTTTGGTTAGCAGATTGCACAAAATATCCACCTCTTCACAATAGTTCATTTACTTAAATTTCAGGAAGCATGGCTTCAAATAAAGGCTGTGAATTGTAAACACCAGTATCTTAGACACAAAACATACATACTCCGTGCAAGCGGCACACTAACTGTAGTGGATGTACAGCTACGCTCTTTGGCTTCAGGCATGTCCCTTTGCTTCTCAGTCAGCTAGGTAATTTAGCTCCAGAGACACCAGCAGCTGCCTTTACTTCTGTGATTCATGTACAGTAGTTGCTTAACTAATGTTTTTGTAGCTTAAAATCCATGTTGATAATATAAGGTGTTCCTTTAAAATTTGTGTATCCTTCTAAAATAGGGAATCTGAGTTCCTCAACAGCGGATCTCTTCAGTTATCTTATGAACCAGGACCAAGATTCAGCCTCTCAGTAGACACGACCACACTCTCACGTGGCCGTGCCAAACGGGTACGTTCTCTTCTTCTGCAACTTGCTTTAGCCTCCTCCAAATGCTGACACTTCCTACAGCACAGGATCTCTGATCTGTTCCACTGCTCTGCTCTGGAAGTGCTTAGAGATTTTTTTTAAGGCTGCCTCAGCATGTTATTTCCATCCTCCGACCTTTTACTCTCCTTAATTATGGCAGACTACAATGACACTGAGCTGGGAAGGAGATAGCATCAACCCTATGTCAGCTACCATAACTCCTTAAAAATATGTTTTGTTCTAAGCCTCTCCCGCTGAAAGAGCCCTGGAGAAGCCTCCAGTAACTACAGATCTTGACTTCTTGCCCCTGAAGGCTGGTCCTCCAAGGTTACGGTTGAGATGAGCTAGCAGGGCAGCATAAGAAATCTGTGCCAAAATTAAGACCAGGGTTGTCTTGGGGCTCAGAAGATGCGTTTTCAGGCTGTTTATATGGCACTACTTTCACACACACCCCTCAAAGTGCTCTGGACTGATGGTGCCATACTTTCTATAGGTTACCCAAAAGTCTTTATGTGAACACAAGGCACATGAGTAGACAGTATCACGCAGAGAAAATAGCAAAAGATTGTACAGTTTATTAATCTACAGGTTTCCATCACAAGCACTGCAGCTATTTTAAATACTGTGAAGCAAGTTTGCAAGAGTTTAAACTCAGGCTTCAGGGTCACCCCGCTTTTATGAATCACACTTTATGGAACAAAGRGCTGCTGTGTGCAGTTTGGGAGGTTGTTTTCTTTCCTTATTAGGGCACATAACTCAGACATCTGCCTAACATATGGCCTGGAGACCAACCTACAGACCAGGAAAGTTAATACAGAGATTTGGAGAGAGACTTAACAATCAAAAATTAAGTCAAACTTCACCTGCCTTCTCCATTCATGACTCCTCCTTCAGCAAACAAGCTAATAACACAGCCCAAGGGAGAAAGAAAGGCAATTCTACAAGTTACTTGGAGGCTTTAAGGCTAACTACGGTCCACATTGCTATCTGATGGTGCTATCTTCTAAAGGCCTGATGGCCAAGGAAGTCAATGCCAGTTTTATATTGCTCACAAGTTGAGAAGAATCTTCTAGTCCAATCAAGCAGCTATGGTCATAGTCCTTTTATTTCAGGTTGTAGATTTGATCCTTAGATTTTACCAGTCTAGTACAGACAACCATTGAGAGCTAGGACAGGACACTATGAGCAGGTCCTAGCCCCCAGGCTAAGAAAGGCCACTCTCCCCTGTCCCTCAACCCCTCCTTCATCCTTGCGTGGCAAGAAATGAAAAGGCTTATTTGAATGCATTGGCTACCAGGACTTGAATACTTAAACTTCTCTTCCAAAGCAGCTGTCAGCAGTCAGTCCTTCCTAGGTGTGAAACAAGCTCTCTGTCTTGAATCAGCTACAGGGAGTTGAGGTTGCCAAGAGCTGAGGTCATCACTGGCATTTTTGGTGCCAAGATTCAACRGTCCATAGCAGTACTGGACAACTTAGAATTTAGCCCTCCCTCCTGCTTATAGCCCTGTGCTTCTCCAAGAGCCAAAATACACTCTTTTCATCTGCTGCAGGTCCTCCAAGTTGGAGAGAGAACACAGTAGGAGCTTCCCTCTACCCTTAAGCAAATTCATTACCCAGCTGTGAGCCAACTCCTCACTACTCATCCAGTTTATGAACACAGCCAGCAGGAATAGTGATTAATATGACATGCAAGAACTTTTACACAGCTGATTGCCTCTCCCTTTCGCCTGCTTTCCCATGTGTTATTTGCCTTCTTAGAACAGATATTCCTTAAGGCTAGGGACTGGCTTTTCAGCTATTTGCACAGCCCCCAGGCCAGCAGAGCTCTGACCCCAGCTAGTGCTTCAGGGCAACATGAATCAATGCCAAGGGAGGTTCTCTAGTGGGAAGGTCCTGAGTCACAGGAGAAGTATTCAATGCCCTCACCTTGTTTGATTCAGCCCTTTTACCCTAGATACTGCTAATTCTTTCTGCCTTTGTATTTGAATGAAACTAGGGTGTGGTAGGAGACCTTTGCAAGTCAGCTCAACAGATCAATAGATTGCTGGTAGAAGCAGCTGGTTCAGACCACAAGGATCACAACCTCTCAGCTAAGTCAGACTGTTTACCTGCTGTCCAATCCTCAGATCTGCTACTGATAAACACAGCATAAGCAGGATAGAGAGAGGCATGAATGTGTCATGGCTCGAGACTCTTATTAAATGGCTCTCATTAAGCGCTCTTAATAATGACTCTCATTAAATTAACCCTTGGCCAATGCAGCTGTCATTTTTGCTGGAAGTGAATGTCAAACACCTGGCTCCCACTCCTGCTTGCTGGCTATGGAAGCTAGCATACCTCAACTCCACCAGCTCAGCAGGCCTTCTAGAATTCAACAGATAATTAAGCTTGCTAACATAGGTAGAAATTAGGTCTACACTTACCCAGTACTTTCTTTACAAGTGACCAGTCTGGCTGATAGAGCTCATACTTTAAGAAGTGACAGAARTTCACTGAGGCTGACTTGCAAACTGCTTCTTTTGCCCTCTCTTCTCACCTTGACAGTCTGATCACTTGACCTTTGTCAGCTTGACTTACACCTCTTCTCCTCAAGAGAAGTATTTAGCTTCTTTTGAGGAGCTAAGAGCAACATAAACTTTATAGCTGTTCCCAGGCACAAATAAAAAGAGGCAGATTTCCATTATCAGAAAGACACTAAGCTATTAGCTCTAGCTCTTTTGTTTTGCAAAAACAGCTGCTGAGATTAAATGTGAATCTTTACAGTGCTATTTGAATTCTCAAGCTCTGCTTTGAGCAGGCATCAGCAGAAGTACCAAACTGATTGAACTGTGTGGCCAAGTTTCACTGCTCTGCATTAGATTTAGATTGTGGTTTACCTTGAAAGGCATGGTGCAGAAGCCATCAGACTGTAGCCATTATTTTCCACTGCTGCTTATGCCTCCCAGCATTGCAGCGCTGTAACAGGACTAGATGCCAACAGCGGGTTCTGCGCCGGCTCTCTCAGTAAACAGAACGGCTAGCCAAGCTATGATTACGTTATTTGCTTTTGGCGACAAACGAACTAGTAGGCATCCAGTTTAAGATTCAGATTGCAGGCTCAGTTTGCAAAGTTTGCAATTAGGAAAAACGCAATCATGGCTTTACATATGAAGTAAGCATTTATTCTGGAGTCCCTGAGTGGCCTGTTAAAATGCCAGTTACCCTGGGCTGCAGTTTTCAAAGTGAAACAGCCTGAAGTTATAATAAAGCTAGTGCTTGTTTCTTCTAGAGCAACGTTAAATTCAAGAAAGTGAGGGTGCACAGTTAAAAAACTGACTCTAAAATCCTCTTTTTAAATAAGCCTGGAGTTCTCCCTTTACTTAATATGCTGTTTCCAATATGTCTCAGTGAAGCATTTTTGATGTGGAGAAGACAAACGTTTCACCTAAGTACGTGCAGTATCACATTGAAGATGCATGCAAAACAACCGTGAGGCACTGTGCAGGCAAACAAACAAAAAACCTACACATATCAACTGGGCCATGGCTCCTCACCCCTGCAAGGTCTGATAGCCAGCTAAATCACATGGTATCACAGCAAGGCACAAAATCTGCTCTCTGATCTAACCAGTCCATGTAAACCTTTCTATCAGCAAACCCACAACAGCTTATCTTGTGCTTTGTAGGCGGGTATGATAGCTCCCTGCATGTGAAGGCAAAGTGATACTGGCTTCTGTTTCTTTTTTCTTTTCTTTTTTTTTCTTTCTTAATAATAGTATCTAGCAATACATACCTGTATCTAACATTGTTCAGCTGCACCTCCTCAGTGTCTCTTAATTCCTTCCCTTTACCCCCTTATTCAAAGCTCTTATTATAAACCACCACAGAATTAGCAAGATGACAGTCAACAACTTAGTAACTTTTCATTCCCTTATTCCTCAATCAACAGCTTAAACTGAGCTTTTCAGACAGGAGAGTCTGTGCAGTGCCGGCGCATGCTGGGACTTCTTGTAGCAAATTAAGAACAACTTAAATCAAGATCCATGTTTGGCTGAAAGAGACAGGATTTATTAGTGTCTCAAGTACCCAATTCTAAACACAAAAAAACCCCCACCTTAGTGGCTGGTGGCAAAATGAAGACTTTTTTAAAGCCCGATACAGCCACCATATCTATAAATGCACTTCAAAAACTTCTCTCCTGCAAATGAAATGCCAAATAGGAGGAGAAGAGTGAAGGAGAGARACTTTTGAGGAGTTTATCCTCACTTCTGTTTACTGCAAGCACAACAAAACCCAAACCAGCATAAGGGAGACAAAGGATGTAGGTTCTGGATCACCTTCCAGACACCAACAAGCAAGATAAAGTTTCTGTAGTACCGCAATAATGCAAAAACAGGAGTAAAAGGAATTAGGAGGTGGCATTATAACTGTCAGACATGCCGATTCAATTTTTTCCCTCTATGAGATTGGGAAAAAACGATAAAAGTTTTACAAGGCAAAAGGAGTAACTGTTTAAACATCAAACTCTGTATGAACAATGTTTCTTTAGTCTGCACATATCTAAATCAGGCATAGGAAAAAATGTCTCTGTTCTGGTACTTGTTTGAGAACTACACCCAAAAGATTTATAAAGGGCCACTGGGGATACGTTGAGTTGGGGATATGGATAGCTACGTACATACATGAGATTCAAAAATCTTACCATCTTACTGTTTGATTGGTATAAGCAATAAAGCCATTTAAACTGGTTGAGGGTTTTAGCAGGAAGAATAAAGCAGACCAATGGGATTATGTAACCTCTCCCCATCCCTGTCATCAGTCYGGTCAGCAACATCCCTTCTAATCCCTGCCTTTGGGGTCTCTTTGGATAGTGAGTTTTTGAGTAGGTAAAAGTAGCCAAGGTCATGAGGAAAAAAAGTCAGTACAGTTCTGTTTGTTGTCCTGTATATTCTTCCTTTTTGCCCCTGTCCTGAGGTGTTTGATTTATTAGTAAACCTAACTCAGTTAGCATCTTGCTTTTGGATCCTTGGAGAACTAACTACGCTGCAGCCAGCATGATCCCTCACGACAAATCAGACAGTGACGTTTTTTCCGACGTGGAAAGGGAAGATACGGACAAATTCAGGCCTGAAGTATCAGAATGACTGAATTACACACTTGTAGGTGTAAGACAAGTCAACTGAACCACAATCCCAACTTCTGTGCTGAGCAAGTGCCCATGAAACACACTGGCCAAATTAACCCTGCTGCAYATCATTTCCTTGTATATCATCTCCTCATAGAAGATTGCCATATTTGGGGCAGACAGATATGTTATCCTCTTATTTCCTTTAAATTCTATACACATCTCATCCTGAAGATGGAATCATTCATTTTTATATGCTTTTCTACTACTACACCTGCAGGCAGACTTATCTTCCTATTACTAATTGAAGCTTATTTCAAGCTTGAGAGTGCATTTTACAAGTAATATATTATATATCATGTAATTAGATATTCCTCTGACAGACACAGAACATATAAGTTTACTTGGGCATTTCTTACCTAGTGGAAGCATAATTTTAGTACATTCATGAAACCTGTAGCTTGACTGTTGAGGTTACAGCGTACAGGAGGTAGGCATCTGTCAAGGTCTGCCAGCCTTCACAGTTTCCACTAACTTCAACTGTTTTCGTTTCTATCATAGCCTTGCAGTGTTTGGTTTCTCTGTTTGTTTTAAAGGATTTGCATAGAGGTTCCCAATGGCCTCCCATCCCTCTTCATATATAACCAAAACAAACCTGCCAAGGAGAAAAACAAAAGCCTTTGCAACGAAGGAACAGCTCCTCTGAGACAATACACCTTTGGTATCAGAGTCAGCCTGGGAGAGCAGTGCAAGGTGACTTGAATCCAAGAAGGGTAGGTTGCTAGAAAGATGTGCTTTCTGTCACAGGATCTGCCCAAACACAAGGACACCAGCGCTCTACAGGCATTAAAAGCAGGCAGATGAAGCATAAAAACAGCCCTGATCGAGTGACAGCCCACAGGATGTACACAAACAGCTGTAAATGAGCAGAAGAGCCTGCATCACAGCTTTATTCACACCACCAGCAAGGGCACTTCTAAGAAGCTGACGCTGTGTTACAGAGTAGGTTGCATTTTAGGATTTCAAGCTACCTACAATATCAAGACTAATTTGTTCTGAAGACAAAGGTTTCATTTTGGCCCTCAGGCATAGAATATATAGTCTCAGGCATGAGCATGAATTGTACTGCCATAGAGGGACCTTATAAAAGTAYGTTTTCTACTGTAGGGAGAACCATACTTGGTGAGGAAATACTAAATTTAAAGGTTAAAAAGCCGTATTAGCTCTCAGTTTTTCCCTAAATGCATTCTTCTGCCACACAAAATAGTCAAACTCCACCCTGCTTCACTAGCTGTTCCCAACAAGCACTGTCAAGTCAAATAATCCATCCACTACTACTAGATTAGCTAACAATCAATGGTGGGAAGACGCGGTATCAGCCCAGTTCCCAGTACGGCTCAAAGCCATGCCTGTTACCAAGCCTGAGTCCTAAAAATACAAGAATTTAATAAGCTGCAAAGGGAGGTGKTTTTTTTGTTTTTTTTGTTTGTGTGTTTGTTTTTTGGTTTTTTTTTTAATCAGTTCCAGAAGAACTGTAGGCTTTATTTTATTATTAGCTTCACTTGCTTATTTCTAGGCTAATTTGAATAAAAAAACCACCAAGACCTAAGCATGACACCAGTCCTCCCAGAGGAACCTCAGAATCGCGTTGCTAGAGGGGATGCTCTGACAGAATTTTAACACATCCTTAGCTCCAAATTTAGAGAAGTCAATATTATTGTCCTGATGGGCTTGATCCRGAGCCCAAGCAGGCTTTCCAAAAAGTTGCAATTCAGATCAGAATGGACAGCACACAGCCTAAGAGATGTAAATTACTTACATGCACAAGCTGTTGTTCTGTGTACTGGTCAGGATAGAAGGAGAGAGCACGTACAAACACACTGTGTTTTCGCCTTGCCTGTAGGCCATGCACATCTTGCTATTTTTTCATTCGTTTATAGATACCCATACTTTAATCATGAAGCTGTGCATATGTACCAAGAGATTTATAAGAAAAAGGAGTGGAGAACTTCTGGAATAAACATATTTGCAGAAGTTCAGCTTTAAAGAGTTTCTAGGTATTGCATGGCCAAGAGGACAAACAATCCTTCAAAATCATGAAGCTAATGTAATTGGTGCATAACTACCAGTCTATGCAGACACTAAAAAAACAGTTCTGAGGTATGTACTGCCCAATTCATTCGGGTGGATGCCAGCTCAGGTACTGAGGACACACTGAAGATTTCTACATTTGGAAGATAAAGCCTGGGGCAGAGTAGGAAAAATGGGTACTTTTTTTCAGGAAACAGAGGGTTAGCTTTGACAGCACCTCTAACACAGAAGCTCTGAACTCTTACATGTTCAATCAGCCCTTTAAACTTGAATTGGCATCCATGTTCAAAAGCACCTCCACCAAGAACACTGCCTCTGTTATGCATCTCCCATAACGGTTACATTTAACAGGAAAGCATTTCATGAAGATTTATGGATGTGTTTGGATGACAGTCATCGAATGCCATATTGACATTGCAATGGTTAGACCAGTTCCCCCAGTGTCCACATTCAGCTCACCCCAACACCCCAAATACCTCCCGTCCTAAAAAAACYAAAACATGCTTCCTTCTGACACAGTCTACAACATAAGGAACACTGCCTTGTGAAGTGACTATGGTATTTGCTAAAGCTGACTGGGGGAAAGAAAAAACAAACCTATTTACACAAGGGTTTTTAACAACAGCCCACTCCCACTGAACATCGTAGGAAAGTTCAGTGTACATAACACCCAGCAGAATCAAACCCCTTTCCCTGAAGCTTTCCAAGATATGTAGCGCCACACCAACATATGTATTAAAGGGGTTTGGCACATGGCAGTCACCACCCACCACACAAACAACCCTGCATCAGAATTTCCCTATCGTTAGCCTTCTTCAATTTACAGAGCAAGCAAACAATCGTGAGCACGGCCCACGACAGCATTTCCAAGAGGTTCTGCTGGGAAGGGGAGGCCCGGTAGCCACAGCGGGGAACCCTGCCACAGAGGCAACCACAACAGTTTTCTGCCTCAGACATGCTGGTGCCAGGGGCAAGCCACTGCCACCACAGAAGAGTCTCCCAACCACAATCCAGAACTTCAGACACAGGCGTATTTCTGTCCCATGTTATTGTCACCAGAAGGGGCCCTGAACTGTGGTGATTCTGAACTATGAAACTGTAAGAAGAGTTAGGGGCTACGGTAAAGCTGCTGCCAGGAAATTCAGTTACGTGCTTAGACCATTCACTTGTTTGATGCCTAAAACCAAGCTGGAGCGGGGTATATCAGTGACTCCCGGACAGGAACAAGGATGCTAGCAAAAAAAATTAGCAACATGATGAGAAACAGCTTCTAGTTTTGACGAGCTTTCACCCAGCTCTTCGTTTTATGCCATTAACCGCCTTCCCAGCAGCACTGCCATTCGGGGCTGGCAACTTCTCCTGGGGAAATGAAGCAGAGAGAGGTATCTTCTTGTCCCAAGAAAAAGAAGGATGCAATGTCTTTTCATTTCCCTGCATCACACCCTCTTGTAATCTGAGATTTCTTCATCTCCCTGTTGCCTGCAAGAAGAAAATGTCAATATCCCCTTTCCTTTCGGGGATGGAGCTGGGCAGAGGTCACAGGGGGAGCAGATGCACTGTTCCCAAAACCATCAGCCTCATTCAGAGGAGCACAAGAGGAGCAGCAGGAGGAGCTGAACGCCTGTTACAGCACTCAAAAAATGAGAGTGAAAGCAGACAGCCTAAAGAGGCTGCATGGGCCAGTCTAACAGGCAGCGTTTTACTGTGGATGAGCAGCAGTGGGAGCTGTCAGCAGAGAAGGGATCTCCTCAGGTGATCTGTAAAATTCCACCAGGAAGTTGCTCAAAGAGGAGTCTGTAGTGTTACCAGTTTGTCCGTGCTCCAGGAACGCGACACACGGATTCCACAGATGGAACAGATTATTTCAACACCCTTCAAACCTCAGAATTTCTTTCTAGCAGGAAAAAGATCACATTAAAAAGACTTCCATTATATGCACATACAAATAACACCTTGTCAGGGTGTGATGTTTGGATGATGACATTCAGCCCCAGTTCTTGGAATCTTCCAGGTCTGCAACGCTGTAATACTCAAACTAAATAGTTATATCACTTTGGCTGGAGATATAATTCAGGTAATTTTTTTTTAATATATATTATATAAAAAGCAAGTTCAACATGTCCTATCTACACCGAAAAATCAGTTGCATATATAAGCTTCCAACTTCTCAAAAGTCAGTATATTCAGAAACCAGAAGAGAGATGTTATTGTAGAAACAAGCATGCTGATTATAGGATATACAACCTGCAGTCCTTTGCATTTTCCACCACACCCTCTTGAACTAGAATTACGAATGGCAAAAAATCAAAATTATGCAGACAAAAAAACTTGTCCACAGCACTTTTCAGACCACCACTAACAGCTGGATTTGCTGTGCCAGGGAGTATTTCTTTCCCCAGATGCTATTTTCAAATTCATGTCTACAATTACTTTTCTTGAGCACTTTCAGACCTGGCACTGCTGTTTCTACTGCTTTTCCTCACATCTCAGGGTACCTGCATTACTTCAAGCCATTCCAGAATTAAAGCTCATATTTCTGTATCTACAGTAGAGACAAGAAAATTTTGACCTGTCAGCATCTAAGGATACTTTTTCATTCTTCTGCCATTTCTCATTCTGGGATAATTTCCTTCACACGAGGAAAAAGACAGACTGCTAAAATCCTCAGTCTTGACCAGTTACCTATCTATATTAGCTGAAGCCACAATTAAGCTGCTATTTGTACTGGTGCAGGGGACCTACCCAAAGTCAAGTCACCTGGGCAATGCTGCTTTCAATCATACATCTATAATAACAGCAATTACCCTAACAGTAGCTCTAGGAAAACCTCCCAGCATAGAAAACATTCCAAATACAACTTTCCAAACAACTATTTGCTCCTCCTTTGACACCACAGGGAAGACAGAGAGCAGTATTCTGCATTAACCAGGGACTGCAAGGACTCCTGTCAGCATGGAGTATAGTGTTTGTATCTCATCTGGCTCCAGCTCCAATGCTCCACATATTTCAGGCAACTTCTTCACTCAGACATATCACTGGCTGCACCTACACTGACATTTTGGTCTGGGGCACTAGTGCTCTTTCTAAAAACAAATCCCCCAGTCACSCCCACTTACTACACATTGCTTCAGTTTTCAGAGGTTTTGATGCTTGCAGACTAAACCCTTTTCTGAGGAAACTAAGCCAGAAGCTCTGTTCAGATGCACACCGAGCATGCTTGGACTCTTACGGGGTTGTAAGGGTCCAAATCAGCAGCTAGCCTTTTGGACAGTATTGAACCATTAGAAAGGTATGGATGTTCCATCCAGGGACTACACTAAATCTAGCCCAGGGTAAAAAACTCCAAACTATATGTAGTGTGGAATATGAGGGCCCCAGGAACAACTGTTTTAATCTTCTCCCATGATCTGAATAACTTGGTATACCACATGTGTACATCTTCCCTGAACAGCCGAGGGTGCTCGATCCCTTACCTGACTCTCTCTTCTTCAGTTCTTTTAAGCTCTGCATCCCGTTGCAGCACCTTCATTAYTGCCTCTTGCTCTTCCTCTGTTAGGAAACTTAGGTCGATCATCTTGGAAGGGCAGGGGGGAAGAGTCCAGGAAAATCTTAAATCCTGCTGAGGAGGATAGTCCTGTAGTCCCTTTTAAAGGTACAGAAGAACAGAAGTCTTCTTCAGCAAGCACTGAGAAACCTGGACAAGGTTACAGTCAGTGGTATAAAGAACCCCAAATTTTGCTTTCTTGCGGTAGAGTATGTGCATGCTTCCCTAAATAAGAGGCTTTTGATAAGGTGTTGCATTCCTGCTTGCCATTTCAGTGATGTCCTCTGAGCTTGTCCTCTCAGCTCTGCTTCCTGGAGTAACAGTTCACTGACCCAGCATATTCAGTGTTTAGGAGCAGCCAAAACATCCCCTAAAAAAAAAAAAAAAAAAAGGAGATGAAGAACAAGCTCTAATATCAGGGATCAGGGAAGTAGATTATGTATGCATTTTTTTAAATTAAAAGAAACAAGTTTTTCACTGAGATTAAACTACTTTGTGAAGTTCAAATGGTCACTTCAAGTCAAACCTGTTTTACAGGCTTCTTGAACAAAGTGRTCATGAAAATATATTCCTGCCCAATACAGTGACTCACACCCTAAAAGACAGAATCAAGTGTCATTCAAGTGCAAAATTTAAAAATAAATGATAACTGCATTTTAGGTTTTCCTTTAAGTCAGCAGAACAATTTGGAGGAGGGAGGGAAGGAAATCAAGAACATCTACCATGCAACCATGTAAAGTTAAAAATGTCTACTCACAGGCACTGAGATTATATTCAAAAGTACACAAGAAATCTGTGTCTGTGGTTATCATATGTAAAAGACAAAAGCCAGGTATCTCTGAAGAAAAGTTCATTGTTGCTTGCAAAGATTTTTAATGCAAAGAGGCAGATAGAGTGAGGCAGCCCAACATGAAGCTATTTCCACCTGTGGTGTTCACCTTCTGCCAGTGTAGACTTGGACCATGTTTCTGAACTCTCTTCACAAGGGCTTGAAGTTGGGTTTTGTTTATTTAAACAAAGATTGCCCTCAAAAACACATTTGGGCTAAAAATCATGAGCTTGCCATGCTGGTTTACTTAGCATTTGCACATTTCTAGGACGCCAGCTTTGACTAGTCACCAGCTAAAGAGAACAAAAGGATCATCCCATGAGTACAAGCCATTGAACTTTTGGACCCAACTCCACTCCTACAAAATTGCATGCCTTGCCCTCCACACCTGTCTTCCCACTCTAAGTCTTCAAAGGCTCCTTTCCCCTTCCAGATCAGAAAGGCAGCAGTCATCACTAACCCCGGAGGAAAAATCCTAAGGAAGTTTGCAGAACCCTGCCAAATGCAACATGTTCTGGCAACGAGATGGGAGGAGACTGGGAATGTATTAGAGGAATTTACATGCTCTAATCCGAGACTTAGGGAGTGTGTCCTCAACTGGTGCAATGACTCTTTCTGCAGGACTTTGTCTATTTGTAACAAAAACATTTATCACTTCTAAGAGCTTCTTGTATTCTACTTCAAACTGCACCAGCTTTAAGAGATTATTTTCCTCAGACACTTATTCACAGCATTTTACCACTGATAATGTATAATTATGACATGAATATGATCCCATATAGGCCCTAATCACCATCATATGGAACATAAAAGCAAAACAATTTCTATAGCAGCATCTTGAGTTTGTGGAATCAGAAGTCATGCAGTCACATGAAGGCTTATTGCTTTATTCAAATCAACCTGCATCTATGAATAGTAATTTCAAACACTGTTTTGCCTCTATTTTATAGACCATGGTTCCAGACAGCCAAAAAAAAAAAAAAACTCAGAGGAGGACGGAAAGTCAGCTGGGTCTACACTAGAGTCTCTGTTAGTGACTCAGAGTAATCGCACCATGGATGTAACAAAGCCCAAGAAGAAAAAAGAAATAGCATGAATTTAATAAAGAAGAATCCCTAGTGTCAAACCTGGTGGGAAACAGAAGAGAAGCAGACCATCTTTTTGGCCATTTCTCTTCATTAGGCAGCTATCACCATGACCTTTTAGATTTGTGTGTGTCTACTCTAGGTCCTTGCGGTACAACATTACCATCTGGCTGCCTCTACAGCAGGGATCTCATGAGCGCTGTTCATGCAACTAGTCTTTGTGCTTGCTTCTGCGGCCACAAAATCTGGAAACAGCTCAACCAGGAGATTAAAACAATATATTGGCACTGCCACTACTCAAAGGGAAGTTTTCATCTCTAAAGATAACAGCATTTCTTACAGATGGGGAAGGTATCTCCAGTCAGGTTAATGCATATCTCTTAAAAACACAAACAAACTTCTGAATGTGATTATGTTCAGCTGTCATATTTATCTTCTCCATGATCTTCAAAGAAATTTTGTTCCATGTAGTTTTTGTAGCAGCCAATACTTTAAACAACCTATCTGTAACTTTGGTCTTTTAAAACAAATTTAGAAAATGGCAGTTTATCCCACAATTATACAGAAGTAAAAAGTGCTTACTGTAGAGCCACCAACAAACATAAAAATTCTGAATTTTTTTGAGAATCCAGCACGTGAGTTCTTCAGTTTATAAACAGATATGGATGTCAGTTTTGACTGCCATGTGTGGAAACACTCTTCCTAGCATCTCAGTCTGCTTCTGCAGTATTAATTCAAAGCCCTGCACATTGACTGACTGGCAGGTGCACGTCTGCCAATAGGCACCAAAAATTATGTTGCAACCACAAAACCTGAACAGCTCTAAACTGGAATCGTCAAGGTTTTCGTCTTGTCCATCAGGCAAGTTTCTTGCCTCAGGTAAATCAAGTCTGTAAGAAAGTTGTTGTAGGATTGACATCTTACGATGTCTTTTCCTTTGTTTTTAAAAGAAGRCCGAGAGAGGAGTGTTATATTTGTCTCACAGTTTAAATTGAAGATCTAAAAGAAATAGCTGGACAGCATTCACAAAACAAGCTGCAGGCTTCATCCACATCTCACAGTATTCAAATTAATAAAAATAATGGAAGCAGAACTTCAGTCCTCCCCAACCAAGTAACACCTTGCAAGGGCTGATTGTCCACACAGGTCTCTGGAAGGCCAAAGCAAGATGCCCTTCTATTAAACATCAATGATATCATCATTCAATAGAGCAATTTCTGCAAAAAAGTTCAAACTCCCGCTTTGTTTTTAGGCAGGTGCAAGATACCACCTGCCCTAACAGGCTCTCAACCAAACCCTTCCTGGCAGACATCATACAATATTGTTCCATGACTAAACATTAGTTTCACAGAGGTCTTTTTGCTAAGTGTAACATGCTTCCTATGTCTGGCTTAACTGGATCTCATTCTCCTCCCAACACTTCAGAGGAGACTCCTGTGTGAATTCTGTTCCACTAATCCACTTGCATTTATCCTGTATTCAGATTTACATGGCATTCTCTTAGTTGTTTTTTTCTCTTACCCTAGTTTATGACCAAAAACCTAACCAGGATTAAGTAGCGCAGCTGAGACCCTTCTAGGTTCCTTGGTAAAGCGAACAACGTGATGCTTCAGTTAAGGCATGTCCGAGTACTTGAAAAAGTGGCCCCGATCTCACTGGATAAGCAGTTAAAAGAAACTAGCAATAATCAGATTTTTTCTTCTTTAATGTGTCATCCATATAGTGCAAACTCTGTATCACATTTCACTATGATAAGAAATCTTTAGTCATTGGCACCATACCAGTCAAAAATGAAACTACAGTAGATTTTAGTCTCCGCACAAACAACAAGAAAGCCTCTTTCTGTACTTGGCCAAGCTTGTAAGAGCTGCTGATAAACATTAGTGCAAGACCAGCATTCTGCAAAGGATTGCAAACACTGATTCCAAGTACAGAAGGTGAAAACTGCTGGCTGAAAGGACAGTATTTGTTATAGATCTAAGGCCAAATTTCAAAAATCAATACCCTCCCTCACTCCAAATCCCCCTCACCCCCAATTTTAATTCATTTGCTTTCCTTTTTTGACAAATAGTTTTTCTTAAAGTTTGTATACATGCCAAAAAGAACCAGGAGGTCTCAACATTTCTTTTGGAACTACTTTAAGTTCAATGGGAAGTTTTCCTTTTCAGGAAAAGTTTTGAGACCTTAAGTGTCAAATAAGACTTAAAGATCCACATTGACTAATCCAGACCGACTAAATCATGAAAATGGATAGAAATACCATACTGACTGGTTCCTGGGGAAAACCTGTCACCTTATGTTGCAGAGTAACATTTGTGAGTCTTGGGATATTTGTCACAAATTTTTTCTTAAACCTTAAATTCAAATAAAGCTACATGAAAAACTTCCCTTTCATAAAAGTTTTCTCATCCTTGTTATAAAKAGAAGTCTGAAATTATGTTTTATGTAATTCATGCATCAAAGTTTCTACGGTTTGGCAATAAAAGAAACAAAAAGGAGGCTTGAAACGGGAGTTTTTTTCCACTCAAAAGCCACTCACAACTCCCAAGTGCTTTAGGACCAGCTATCATCCAAACCATTTTTCTTACAAAATTTCTCAAAACCTACATGGGCAGTTATACGTCTTAATTCATTTAATTTAAACTTCAGATTTTTCTACAACATAATCAAGTCATAAAAAAACCACCTTGTTCACAGACGATATTGTTTGCTCTACACAGAGCTCTGTTTTCCCCCCCTACTGCCTTCTCCCAAATACAAAAAGGGAATCGTAATTGTAATACTGTGTGTTCCAAACATTAAGAGGTACCATGTTATAAGGTACCATAATCACAGCTTAGATTTTTAAGCTTTTATTCAGTACATACATATGGGATGTAATGAGGGAGAGGCAAGAGGCTGGAGGAGTTTGGCATGACTGACGGATTAAGTTCAACAGCAAGATCAGAAACTGAACAGCAAAACCCGACAGTCAGTTGCTCCATCCAAGCCAGCTAGGCTTCCTTTTACATACATCAGCCCAGTAATGCCCTAAATTTACAATGCAAAATTATTTTTCAAGTGCTCCTTGTACAGTAGAGCTAAGCTTACCAGAGCTTTGTTCAGACGAGTCTTTCTCCCAGCCAATGCCTTCTAACAAGAGGAAGGAGGTCACAGCTGGTCCTACACTTTTGACTGGTTTTGCATCCGTGTCTGTGCCAACTCCTTCCAACTGAACGAACGATTACCCTGCAGGCCTGGCCGATGAGCAGCTCTCATCTGTGTACGTCATCATCTCATAAAACATTCAATTACAAGTAACCCATAGGCTCTTATAAATAAGAGGGTTTGGTTTTATGCATTTGAAAGCTACACATTTTCCTAACATTACTCCTTCAGTATGTGCTACAACATATCAGCACTAGCAGCCAGGATGAGTTGGAAGTCAAGACCTAAGGCAACAGGAAGCTGAGGAAGACAGATAAATAGAAGTGTGCGATATAACAGTTTGCCTCTGCTGAGAAACTCATTATTCTCAGAAAAGAGGTAACTAAGTTTGTCCGTAACACCCATGCCTAGGAAGTAATAATCTTTTTTTTTTGGAAGCGAGGAAGCCAAGTGAGAACTTCAGGTGTAATGAAAGCTTTACAGAATTGGCACCTGTCACTCTGGGAGGTCCAATTAGGCATTACCAGTGCCCCTGACAAGGAGAGGGACAAGCTACAGCCCTACAGACACTGCCTACTTCTCCAAACAAGTTTTATTCTCCACTGAAATTTATGCAATACAATTACAGGAAACTCAGCACTGTCCCAAGCTTACAGAATATAATTTCTGTATAAATACATGAGAGGCAAAGCTCATGAAGGGAAGAGAGCTAATTAAGCTAAATGCCAGTGTTGGCAAAAGCACAAATAGTCTAAGCCAGCCACAAATACATGTGCAGAAGATCAGAAGACAGAGGAAATGTAACAGACTGCAGTTTGAGAAAGGGAGACAGAAGTAGAGAAATTCTTATTTATCTGGTTGKGAACAGCAGGGTGGTTGTAGAACAGGGAACATTGCAGAAATGGGGGATATTTATGATGAGGCAACACTGAAATTGCTCTTACAAACACAGAAATGCTTTGTTTTATTCCAGTAATAACCTACATGCTTTCCTATGCAATATTAACAATACAGTTAAGGGAATTTAAGGGAAATCATAGTACCAGATAGCTGCTGAAAACAGCCACAATGGAGAGAAAAAAAATGATGCACAACAAGCCTTATTCTTGTTCACTGGTACCAACTTGATCCCTGTTGTTTTTAACCTGTAAAATAGCTGCAATCTTAAAATATTCTTACTGACAGCATTATATAATGATCTTCAGTCAGCTGAAAGAGAAGGTTTAACATTATGAATTGGAATATTTCAGAGCATTTGACATTAAGATCTGTTGGTTTTAAGGGAAATGAAGCTAGAGTAGTTCAAGTGTTTTAGAAAAATTCCACCCTTCTCCAGGAATATCTGCTTTGCGGGTCATACGGATTTTAGTTTTAGTGATTTAGTTTTACTGCTGTTTGATAAGAAATTAAGACTTTCACAACTTTGAGACTAAACAGGCAAGTGTACTGTTTTTAGAGGGCAAAAAGTTAATAACTAGGAGAAGAAAATGAAAGTTAACAACTGAAAATTGGAGGAGGAAAGAATAATTTGTTTTGATTTTGGTATAATCCCTCTAATGAAGTTTGGCAGCTTGCCATTTCTTTCACAGGGCTTGGATATTACTTGGCAGCAGTTCCCAAGAATGTCAGTCTCTACACCCACTACGGTGCACAATCATTAGGTGAGTGGTTTTAAAAGGATATGGTCTCAGGAAAAAAGATGTTCATAAATTAAAGAGAAACACACCTAAAAAAGGAGATCATAACTGTACTTTTCCCTGTGACCATTCTTTGTCAGACTAACTACAGGCTTAATGATATTTATTTTACATTGGCATAGGCATAAAACTACGCAAGAAACTATTTAATTCTATACTTAGCAACTTCAAGATTTCTTTAAGAATAAAGATTCCAGCAAGATATCATCATCAATAACAGCATATCTCATTATATATTCTGAGGCTCTCCGATCCTTAATGAATTTCCTTGCACATAATACCATCAGCACCTGCAGATTATTTGAATTAATAATACAGCTCATTTGCAAGAACTTGATTCTTCTAGTCACTAACTTTTTTTAAATCAGCAGCCACAATATGGAGAAAATATTCCCAGGACAAGGGACTTGAAATACAAAGTTGACGATGGCTCAGTCCCCTGGATCTCTGAAGGCAGAGCACTGTCTGTTGTTCTCACCTCCCCTTACAGAGGAAAGGGACTCCCTCCAAAAGCTTCAGAAAGTGGTCGGCTCACAAGACTCAAGCTTCCACTGCAACTTCCTCCTTCTTCATGTCAGCATTGACATTAGAGCTACACAGGGTCCAGCTTAAGAGGGTGTTTTTATGTCTTATTTTGAAAACAGATTTAAATAAAACCTCATAACATTTAAGAGAGTTTGGAAGCAGTCTCATTCTAGTCTGAGGTGTGGGGTTCCCTACACTAGGCCAACGAGCGTAGTTTCTTGACACAGGTTAAACAAAACAAAACAAACATAAAAACCCTCATATGCACTAGGGAAGCCCAATATTTTTTCCACAAAGGAAAACCAAACCAAAACAAAAGAAAGTCAAAAGACTAAAGCGGCTTTGTTGGAGTTGTGGGATGTGTTTTCTATATTAATTCCCTTGATACGGATGGTCAAAGAATAGCACTGTGGAACTGATAAAAGAGCTGCTATTAAATGTGTTGCTCTTCGGTTTCCACAAATTTTAGCCTTAAGTAAATCATAAAGATACAATGTTCCCAATATAGAGGCATTTACAAGTTCCAGATATTGGAGACTTCAGCAGAATTACTCTACTTCCTTGCTTCCTTGCTCTGCTAATATTAGCAAGTACTCGGGTCCTTTTCATCAAGGACTCTGTTCTGGAAATTGCACCACTCAAGAATGAAAGCGTGCAAAACAGTGCAGCTAATTAACAAGTGATCCCTATCAGCAGCTACTGGGAAGTGAGACACTTCCTGCATCTCTGTTTTTATATATAAGATTATGTAGTTGAGAATACTGAGCAGCAGTTTACACAGTCACAGTGTAGTCCAAACTGTTTGCTAATACAGTCGTCTTCCTCACAAGTGGACTTTACTAAGGGGTTAGCAGTGTTACACGCTCGGATACAAGAAAATTCTTGTTACAAATAACAAACATAGATTTGTGTTCAAATACCCACTTAAACTAATGCTCGTTCAGTAGAACTGATAGTAGGATATTTTGTACAGCAGCTTCAATCTTGGAAACTTCTTAAGCAGACAGTGCAAAAGGTTCACTACAAAGCCTGTCCACATGACTTTTACAATGATTTTACCCCGTTACTATGAGAACCCAGTAGTCAGTATTTGTTGCATCCTTGTGACTTTAAGAGTCCCCTCCCCTCTCTCCTCCTCTGAGTTGATATAATCAGCTTTGGAAGTGCCTCGTTGAGCCAGGACAGCCACTATCCCTGCAGCACAGATTTTCCCCTCACCATACTTGTAAAACCAGGAACCCTAGGGCTGACAGGCTGCCTCACTTACGCATCACTTTTAGAACTGTCTTACAGCAGCATCAGCCAACTGCTCAGGTCGCAGGTGGCAGCACACTTCCTCTGCAGCAGGATTCACAATACAGCTTTGTGATACAGGTTGAGCGCAAAACTACAACATCGGGGGGATTTTTCATCATCTTTGCTGCCCCTGAGGGAGGCCCTTCATCTCACAGCTTCRCCAGAGTGGCTTTGCTTTTAGCCCAACACGAAATTGGGATCATGCAGAACATTGGCTAGTGGCCGCTCCACATTCTCAGACATGATTAACTGCGTAGCAAGCAGCTGTGGGAAGCAAAATCATCCCTTATTCACCTAAATCGCCCTATTTAATTTGTTACTGCAGGCCCCCTACTTTTCCACTGTGGCCACTAACCTTGTTATTGTAACTACAGCTCTGCTTAACTGATGACTACAGAGCCAGCAAATGAACCAAGCTCTTTGGCCGTCCTTTCTCACGAGATGACTGACCACAGGCCTTGGACACTCACTCCTGTACGCTGTTTAGAATAAAATTACCCCACCTAATAAGTGATGTAATCTGAAGACTACCAAAAAAGTTTGCAACAATTAATCCAGTCCTGGCTACAGTAACTGAGGCACACGCCTACCTGAAAACACTAATTTACACAGAATCCAATTACCAGCAGAAATCAGGTGCCAGAAGAATATTCTTTAGGAGTCCTGCAGTCGTAGAAGCAATAAGTGAGTTCAGGAGGAAACTGGGAAAAAGAGCACTTTGGTTTACAGAGAAGTCAAAATCAAAATGCTTAAGAAAAAACCTAGCCCATAGTCTGCAAATAGAACACAGTCAGAATTAGGTCTCATCTCAGTGATTAAAATTAACTTCAGTTTTGCAATGAAGTTTTTCTTTTTTTTTTCTTAATACATACATTAAAAAAGCCTACTTTAGCTCCCTATCAAGAGGAAGATCACTCATCCTTCAGTGCTCAATGATATTTTGCTGGATGTCCTTCATAACATAGATATTTTACCTGCTAGCAGGCTCATTCTGGCCAGGAAGCTCAGCAAGCAGCATCATCAGGCCTCCTTAATTGTGATATTAAATTGCAAGAATAACAGGAAGTCTATCAGCCACGAAAACTTCACTCACAAGATTGTTTGCACTACTGGGCTGGGCTATATCGTGCAAAACCCAGTCTTCCCCCTGACTGGCACATGTTTCATTGAATCCAGATCCAAACTGAGCAATTGGGCACCTAAATACAAGGTAGCTGGCTCCAGGCACAGAGCTGGCCCTGGGATGCAAGAAACCTGGAAGGGTATGGTGACAGCTAAACCCCCTTGTTACACTGGGTGAAGTGAGGAGCAGGGAACAGCCAGTTTCAATAGCAGCCTACAGTTGCACTGGATGAGGTGTAACGTCAAACTGTGCTGTACAAACAGCATTTGCCATATGAAGTCTGCTGAATAGCAGGGGAATGGGAAGAAGGAGGGAACGGAAGGTTGCAATTGAAATCGTTTCTCACACACAGGCACCAAAATCAGGAGTTTGGAGGTGGTGAGGCTAGGGTTCATAGTATAGTGCCTGTCCCTGAACACAGCTATTTAACTTTTCAGGAGTGGCTCATTCTTTAAGAAGATAGCTATGCAAAGTATTAGCTCATTTTTGCGTAGAGGCTACAGCACACACCCAGAACGTGGATGAAACAAGAGCCCCCAGAAACCTCTTTAGTCCAGGAGGATTCAAACTCACCTCACCTCACCTTATC
Organism: Apteryx rowi; assembly: GCF_003343035.1. Taxonomy (NCBI): domain Eukaryota; kingdom Metazoa; phylum Chordata; class Aves; order Apterygiformes; family Apterygidae; genus Apteryx; species Apteryx rowi. The sequence continues at coordinate 9,316 of NW_020449319.1, read as the reverse complement.
AACCTAAGCAGCAGTCTCAGAAGGTTTCACTTGGGTTACTCCTAACCTCTCCTAAAGCTGTACCACCAAGGATTAAGCCACCCATCTCAGACCGATTATTAGTTTGAGGTTATCTCACAGCCTTGCAAAGCAGAAACAAGAACCCAGCTCTACCCTCTCTCAGTCATGTCGCCGTGTTGCAACTCAAGATCCCTCTCCTTAGCTCCCTTCTGTCCGGGCAGCCCTGCACTCCTGGCTACACGTTAGTCCAGGTCTAGTAGGGATGACAGGGCAGAGGGAACAGGAAGAGTATTCCCAGGTTATTTATTTTTAATTCAGGTCTCTTAATTTCCAGACAAGTATTCTAATCTCTATGAAACAAGACAAATTTAATGGCATTTCCACTTACATAAAGTATACAAGGCTTCAAAAATAAAAGCAACACAACTCAAAGTGCTACAGACTCATCTGTGCACCTAGGTGGGATACAGGCGACCTGCAAACTTGGCTCAGCAAAGGCAGTGACAGTTTTGTGTGGTCAGGACCAGAAGATTAAGGGTTCACTTCTTAGGGCTGTTTGATAGATTTCTGTCTAGGACGGAGAGACATACATCTTGGTAAGGTGCCTACAGTGCAATTACATGGCTTTTCTGGATATCACCCTTAATTCTTCCTAACTGATGTGCTATTTTCAAGGCTATTTTTTGAAGCACATGGCCCATTTAAATTTAATAGAGCAGAAGAGCGTGGGGGGAGCTTTTAAGATCTAAAAGCTGATAGTCTAAAACCATTTCCAATACAGGAATTCTAGAATACCCTGACCTACTGCTGGAGCTCCAGTTACATGGCTGAGGTTACATAGTCTTACTCTAGTCCATCCTGCCTGTACAGCAGTAAATCACTGCCAACTTACCAGCCAGTCAAAATCAGGTTCTTAATAACACTGGGCTGACAATTTCATCTAAGTTTACCATTATGCAGTTCGATCCTTTTGTAGAACAAAAGCATCTAGTAATGACTCTAGGATGTTGTTCTGCTAGTTACTCCGCAAATAAGCATCCCCTAGGTTCTTACCCTTGAGAGAGAGAGAGAGAGAGAGAGAGAGAGAGAAGAGTATACATATAAGGTAAGGTATACATATATGTGTGTATATGTATATGCACATGCACACACACACACACACACACATATATATATATGAATACAGAATTTCCTTGATTGGGAGAGAGGAGGAAAAGAAGAATTTACATTTATAGAATTTATCCTACAGAGGAAAAAAAGTATAACTAGCTGGAGGAAAAGAATTTTTGTCAAGTAGTTTGTTCATTCAGTGCAAACGCACAGGGTACTGAGCAGGATTTAGTTCAAGAGTAGTTTGGCATGATCATCCAGTAAAAGAGCTATAAAATAAGGAGGAGGGGAAGTACTCATTTCCATTCCCCCCCACCCACTATATCTCTTTCCATTGACACTCTCAATGCAGTAAACAGAGTCAGGTTACATATAGCAAGGAAACCTTATACAATGAAGTAAGAATCTAGCACAGCCAGTTGCTGTGCCCAGGTGAATCTGAATGACTCCCTACCACAAGAATGAAGCACGAAAAGGTCTGCTAAAAATCAGTCATAAGTTACTTAATGCGCCAATCAGCCAAAGAACTGGAGACTGCTAATGCAGCAAACACTACATCATCTGCTTGACATACAGCAGTATTTCAATGTTCTAGCATTGGAAGACTGAACTTAGGAACTTCCTTAAATTGACTTGTTCAAGTTAAATAATCTGACCTTAAATGCAACATCTGGTGGACTTTAAGCACAAGAAGGTTGCCTATTGCTTTCAGCAGTTATCTGTTAGTCAGCCACCTCAGATGAAGAGCGCTTGCTGTGCAGAACAACAAATTCTTTATTATACTGCAGAAGAAGTCACTATTAAATGAACTGAAGATTGACTCCCATAGAACAGAACCATCACTTCTAATTAGAGAAAAATAAAATTAACTTTTTTTTCCTACTGAACAACTAAGAATCACTTTTAAGCTTCCCTGCAAAAAATGTTTTGTTAGTAGCTTTGTTTGTGCAAAGTCAGTTTTATATAAAAGGAAGTATTTGGTACCTTTACTCTATTCAGCACTGGCAAAGCAGATTCCTTTCTGTCCGAGTGCAGGAAACTCAATACAGGGTAGAAAACAATCCCTTTGACTTCAGCCCACTGTTCAGCTTCCTGGTTAATCTTTGTTGCTAGATGCAACAGTTAATACTCCGCCTTCTGCGCCAGCATCAAAGTTTTTCTCCAGCTACTACACTGGAGCAGCACTGCTGCCTGGGAACCCGGCAAGTGCCTCCTCCAGGGTTCACCGCGTCTCCTTCAGGACGTAGATCTGTCCATGGTCTCYGCCTGGTGCCTTCGAGGAAAGAAAAAATCACTTCTCTAACACTGGTTTTGGGGGGTAATGGGTGATTCAGCAGCGCTGTTTAGTCTGGCCTTTGTCAGCACTGGAGGACAAGAACACGATGACCCGTTTCACTGAAGTTTAAAAGCCTGATAGTGAAACCGATAATACACTAGTTTGGAGCGCAAGAGATGCTGGAGGAATATTTCCTTAACGTGAGACAGGTCCAAAGACAGTTTCAAAAAATTCAAGGATATGCTTCGTAGCCAAAGCAGAGGCATGCTGCACCCATAACGTAGAAGCCAGCTAAGCAAGATAATTAGTATTTGCTTGCATTAAGCCCAGGCATAAGCTCACAGAAATAGGATGACCAGTGACTGCATATAAACATTTTGTAACATTTTGTATTGCAATAGTATACTGTGAAATAATAATAGTATTTTACAACACAGTCACACATAGATATTCCAATAATATGCAACTGCAAATGGGCAAACAGAGACTTACAGTGCACTTGCCCAAACGGTGCAAATAGTAAAATCCGTGAGATCAGAGCAAAGGCTACAGAGCAGGCAGGAAAGTTGTCTGGCGAAACAAAAATAATCCTGGAGGACAGGGAGGGAAGATGGAACCAGAATATCCCTGCGGGAAAAATCGGAAAGATGCCTGGCAAGACCAGAGTGAGCCTTAGTCGAGTCAACAAGGTCAAGTTTCTCTCAGGTCACCCCGTTATGAACGTTTTAACCCCCACGCAGACGCAA
>NW_020449319.1:0-5885 GCF_003343035.1 Apteryx rowi | reverse complement strand
CCCTCCTCGCCCTCCTGTGGGGACTTTCTCCCTCTCCTTCCTCCGCGGCGGGGCGAGGAGAGGCAGGTTCCCCCGCTAACCGCCCCGGCGAGGGCCGCCTGTTGGGCCCCGGCCTCGGCGCAGCGAGGCCGGAACGGGGTTCAGCCCCCAGCCGTTAAACCGGGCGTCTCATCGCTGAACCGTCTCGCTCGACGGAGAGAGTGAGTCCCGCCAGCGCGGCGGCGGTTCCCGACTGGGCTCTTGCAGCGGCCCTGTGCCCTGCGGCCACCACAGCCGCGTGGTGGCCTTCACCCACCATGGCCATGCTCATGTTCGGCTCCTACCTGGGGTCCAAGCTGTGGAAAGTGGGTTTTGGGGGACCAGGGRGCATCACGGTGAGCCTGCATTTTTGGCTCAATAAATACGTAGGGCTTTGGGGCGCCTATTGGGGAGGGCGCTTCTGGGGCAGAGCCTGGTGGGAACGGTGGCTTACCTTCCTAGCTCAAAGCGGCTATTTCACCTAAAGTCCACACAGGGAATTTAGGCTCGGCTAGTTGCCTTGAGGTAAAATGACCAGTGTTTCACTTCTTCTGCACTTCACCTGTTGCTAGATAACCAAAGACATGTGGAGATACGCCTATTTGCAGTAAAGATGCAAGCAATGATAACAGAGGTTTCGGCCATCTGCCCAGGAAGCTGCTGTATGTGCCTTTCTTTGTATTTAAACATTGGCACAAAATACACGTGCRGCCATGTGGGTAGGATATTTCAGCAGTATTCAGGAGGCTCTTTCCTTTGAAATATGCCTTGTTCAGTGGCCAGGGGACCAGGGTTACTTCTGAAGCTGGAGTCCCTCTGGTAGAGGGCAACAGCACTGTCTCCCCATCRTTTGGAAAGTTCTCATGATGGTATTTGCACGCTGTATATGTTCTTCTCAAGATGTGTATTATATTTTAATTCTGGTTTGTGGCGCATTGAAGATCTCACAAATAGTCTCTGGAGTGCCCAGGAGTGTAGCCTGCTTGTAAAAACAGCCTGCAAATTGCGTATCCAGATATGCCTCCTCCTGGGTTTACTCAGTGGGTGTGCTCTGTTGCCACTTGTGGGAGCTTAGACTTATGACTTACCCATTGTGTTCATGGTTTGAATCAATTCACTCCAAAAATCCTAGATTATCAGCACTGACTTCTTACCTATCGCAAACTGCTCCACTTCACCTACTGCTTAAACTTGTATATGGTGAAATAATTAAATGCTTTTTAGAGACAATTTAGTATATGCAGCGTTTTTATCAAGATTTAGTAAATTACTTGCATTTTCAACCCCACAGATTTTATATGTGGCTCCTCCTTCCTGCCTAAAAAATTAGGCACTACAGTATGCTTTATGCATTAGCTGGTAAAATTCTGGGTTTTAATAAAGCTTCCTTTCAGTTCACGTGGATCGGAGTGAATCAAAGAACTTAGGAAAGCTTAAAACTGTTACTCACTGTAATGATTTTCATTCAATTGCCTCTTATCCACATTTCCTGTTTATTCAGTCTAATGTAGTGTACTAAGCTATTCAAACCTGCACTGAACTCCTGATAGGTGCAGATCAAGAAACATAACACAGTACATTAAATAGAAGTGGGGGCCCTTTTGGCATTCTTGGTTCATGAGATGTATTTTCCTATTGCATTAATATTTCTTACTGTGTTTTTTCTCACAGCAGTCCCAAAGAAGAAAAAAGGAAGGTAACAGTAAGATTGAGACTTTTTAGACCAGATACTCTACATTAGCTGCAAACTATGGGTGCATCTGGCCTCTGCTGGATGGAGCTGGAACTGATGGATCTAGTGTACTACCGCCCAAACTCATTCCCCCTTAAATGAAGGAGTTTGGACACAGGCATAAGGAGCAAAATTTTTATGTTCTGCTCTTGCTGCTAGGAAGATCCAAGTGGCAGAGGCATCCAGCATAGTGACAGCAACAAAGTCACAGTGATCATGAAGCTGCAAAACGGTGTACAGGGTGTGTGCTGTATCAGTTAAAATACATATCCATTCTCTTCTGCAACCATTTAGTTTAGTGAACGGTTCTTGAAAGAGATTCAGGTGAAATCTGTGGGACTACTTAGGTATGCAGGTGCTTACAAAATGTGAAAACACCTGTCCCACCTCAGACCAGAAGTTCCTCTGGTGCAGTATGCTGTTGCCAGTTTGTGGCTTGAGTGTTTGCAATAAAGAACAAACTAAAAATACCTGAATGATGCGAATGGCAAGGGCCCTCAGACTGTATACAGCCTGTCCCCCCAGTTGCTCTGCCCAGGTGTAGTAGACCTGAAGAGTCTGATTTGTTGTGTAAGCATGGAGTGGCTGCTTTTGATGTGAACTGAGCCTGAGCTCTCTGAAGATGGTACTGAGAAGACCAAAACTACTGCTGGAATGATATACCTGTGCTCTTGAGAAAAGGATTATATAATGTTATTTATCCCATCTTCTTTGCCTCCAACCCTCCTCTTGGTCTTTTGGTCTTCCTTGTACATAGTCCCAGAATTCTTAAGTTCTCAGTGCACTGAAGAGATACAAGCATGTTTTTGATTGCTGTGTAACACAAAGTGCCAAGATATTTTTAGAAAAAAAATGCAAGTATCTTTATGTAGTAGCATTCTTATCAGATTCTGAAAGTGGATCACCTTTCTTCTTTCTCCTTTTACCCCTAATTCAGCATGTCTTTTTCTCTACCCATTATCCAAAGCAGATAGGAAGTCACCTTTCTTCTCCCTGCAATTCTTCTGTTAAAGGAAAAATAAATGAGTGCTTTGGTGTGGTTATAGAATAGCAGGTATTAACAGACAATAGCTTTCAGTGAAGAAAATACAAGCAATTGATGTGACTCTCCTTCCAGACAAAATCTCAATCTCCTTTGAGTACTCAGCTGCTCCCTGTCGTGAACTAACATTAATCACAGCTAACTCATCAGTCACTAATATCTTTGCTGTCACTAATTTCTTTGCTGTAGTCATCATTTCCCTGGCTGGTGGCTTTGACGACATCACCCCTTGCTCTGCTTCCTTCAGTTTGCTCTTTTTTCTCTACAGCTTAAACAGAAACTGAGTCTTCTGGCTTGTTCCAACCATATGTAGGACATGTCTGCCTTGTGCAATGGAGTACTGTGAGTGAGCCCTTTCTGCTCCCTTAGGGACAGGGAGTTGGGATCTGAGGGGGATAACATGGCTGGCTGGGCAGGGACCTCACCAGTCAGGGCCCCGTCCCACAGCCCCAAGCAAGGCAGGCAGGGCAGGCCTGGGGTTGGCAGCTGGACTCAAGTGAGAGTCCAGATCATCAGGCAAGTTCATGGCAATGAGGCATGTCCAAGGTCAAGCTGGGAAGTCAATCCACAAGTGAGGGTCAGGATCAGCCCAGTGATCACTTGGCAGGTTCACAGTGATGAGGCAGGACCGAGGTCCAGCTGGGAAGTGAATTCACAGGTTGGCATCCAGATCAGCTGGGTCCATGGCCAGGCACTAATGTATATATTTCACTAATGTATATATTTCTCCCTAAGGACCTTCCTCCTGATTCGTCAGGGAGGGGAACAGGATGAGGCTGTTGGTGCTGCTTGTGTTGGTGTGAGCACTGAGTATTTCTGTCGGTGTTGTTCTGTGTGACCAACCATGTGTGTGTATGASTGTGGTATACATATGTTCGTGTGTGCGTGTCTATTGGGAATACATGCTGAGCCCTGCTCCTGGCTGGACCTGGGAACAGRGAGCTGCAGCAGCCTCGACTCTGTCAGGCTACTGGATTCAGCAGCCCCTGACATGCACGATTCACTTTTTTTCTGCAGAAAAGAACGATGGGAAAAATAGTTAGAAAATGTAATTTGTCCTGAAATTTTCATGTGAAATTAATTTTTAATTTTCAAACATAGATTTACCACATTTTTAAATGGATTTTTTTTAAAGAAAATTTCCATGGAAAACCTAAAAGTTTCAGCTGTGAAATTTTATATGAGAATCTTCTGAAAGCCACTTTGCCCTGACAATATGCATCTATTCCATCCATTCCAACATGCAGCTCACCCTGATTTATCCTCATCCATGGATGAGGCATTTTATCCAGTCCCAATCCTATGGCAGGACAATGCTGGAATATGATTTCTTTGTGTGCTGAGTATATGGGGGTACTACTTCTGACCTCTTTGTTGGGTCATGTCACATAGGAGGGGAAAATCCTTTAACATCTTACCAACAGAGGTCATTTCTTTGCATTTTTAAGAAATAAGTCTTCAAAAATATGTTAAAAATCCTTTAAAAGCTCTTTTTAAATATAGCAAGAAAGTACATACCACAGGTATAAACTGTAATAGAAAATGGGTAGTGTGGCTAATTTAGCTGTGTATGGAGCTCCCTGTGGTAAGGAAGAGATTGTCTTGATATTAATGATCACAACAGAGATTGTTTTAAATAGCAAGCATGCACAGATAGGACCTGATAGTTTTATCTCCTCTTTTGCTCCTAAACAAAACAAACATAAGTCTTGCTGCCAATGCTGAGTCCTTAAATTTGAGCAAGTATCCAGCATTGCCAGAGACTGCTGCTGAAGGCCCAATTGACAAAAAGATGGGAAGCCTTAATTTGCTCCCTGATGGTTCCTAGGATGTGAAAAAGGGCCCRTGAGGAAACTGCAGCTTTCCGCAAGGACTGATCAAGGTAGTTGCTGCTTTGTCAGTCGATGGGAAGTGGTGGCTCGTATTGAAGTAGTCAGTCCTTTGTCATTAAACGTGTTATTGCAGCCCCTGAATCCACCTGGTTGTAGCTGTGCATTTGCTGGCCTAGAGACATTTCCCAGCTGGTTAGGCATGCTTCGTCCCTCTCCTTCAGGAGCTGGTGAATGCTGCTGCTTTCCCTGTGCAAGTGTAGTCTGTGGGAACTGTCCTCTATGTGCGGATACGTGTACAGGTTTACTTGCTGTTTTGAACGTGATTAGAGCACGGAGCCAAAACGAGTGCCCCRGAATTGTGACGTCCCGAGGCTGGTTCTGGCCCTTTGCATGGAAATCTCCGTGTCCCGGTCAGCGCGACAGTTCAGTGAAGGCAAAGGAACTGAGCGTCTGGGATGGGGATCCCGATTAGACGCAGCTGCGCGGAGTGAAYGTTGTGAGAAGCCTGTTCTTGGAGCACCACCTTCCACAGCCCATCACAGAGGCACGCTCAGACGGACACCTACTTCTCTGCCCTCTGCCTTTTAGGCAAAGCCTGCGCTTTCTCAGTCTCTTTCCTGCAGGGTGCAAGGCTGGGAACTCTGGAAGGGAGTACGGCAAAGTAGAGAAGGCGTCTCATCCTGTCCTTAAAGGTGTTTGCAAAAGGCTGCCTTTCCTTTCTGTTGGTACTTCAGCTGGCAGCCTCTGGAACGGCCCATTCTGTCCCTGCCCTTGTATGAAGATGGACTTATATGGAATACAGCAGGACTTGCCAGTCCAAAAAGAGCCCTAGCAGTACTCTGCTGTCTCCCATTCTTTCTAGTGGCTGGCATTTTCTTGGTGAGGAAAACAGGACTTCTGCGTGTGTGCTGAAGGTACTTGTGTGCCTCTACTTCTACMGCTACCTGCCCTCTTCCTGCTCTGCTCCCAGGTCCCAGGCCTGCCAGAGGCCTTGCCAGGTCCTCTGTCTTCCTCCCAAAGCCATCACTCAGCTTTCTGTATGGCTCAGGAGGAGCATCAGAGAAGACATGGTCTTGCCAGTCAGCCCTTCCTTCAACGTRCCTGAGAGTCTTTCCCCACAGGGAACAGCTCCTAACCCGCTCTCGCTCACAGGCTTCTCAGAGGAGCAGGTTTTAGAAAGAAGAGAAGACCGCTGCCAGGACTTACTGGGGTATTCAGACACCTCTCGGGTCTTTTGTAATGAAAGGAACAGGGATTCTCC
>NW_020449318.1:0-1947 GCF_003343035.1 Apteryx rowi | reverse complement strand
CCTTGTAATAACCCCAAGGTGTCTCCTTGTTTGGGAGATCCTCTGTTCCTTCCCCATGGATCATTTACACTTCCCACTTGGCGGAGCATGTTTTGGGCTCGGAGATGTTGTCCTCAGATGGCCACAGCCCCTGTTCCTCTGCAAATGGGAGTCAGACCTCTGCACCCAAAAGACAGCCTGTTGGGGAGAGGAGCTTGGGAACAGGTGGGGGTGCCATGGCCACCCCACAAGTCCCTGCTGACCCCAAGCATTTTTCTCTGAGCCATGAGGGGCAGTGCTGGGGGCAGTCCACCAGGGCCATCTCCCCCAGCCCCCTCTCGGCCACACACCTCTGCTGCCCAGCACTGGCAGGCGCACAGCTGCTCTGCCCCAGCTGCCCCGTGCCCCTGGGGCTCCTCAGCCCTGCGGAGCGAGGCACCAGGGCCCAGCTCGGCCCCGCAGAGAGCAGCCCCTGCCTGGCTGCGGTCCAGCCCTTCCAGGTGCAGTGGAAGGGCTGCCAAGCCGCGAGACTGCCGTGGGCGGGGAGTTGGGGCCCCAGGGGTGACAGGGCCCTGCCCTGCCCTGGGGGCAGCAGGATGCTGCCTGCGGGCTCCGGCACCCCAGCCATGCCCAGGGCCCTGCGCCACCACCAGGGCCAGCACCAGCACAAGCCCCGGGGCTGACCCCCAAGCCCGGCATGGCCCCCAGGCGCAGGGCAGCCAGAAGCCCCGCAGGGCCACTGTGGCAGAACCCAGCCCCGGCAGGGCAGCCACCGGGCCCCGGTGCACCGCACTGCCCGGCCACACGGGACCGCGCTGCCCCGAGGCCCCGCAATGCCCCCAGCTGCTGCCCACAACATGGCTCCACATCGTGGAGGAGGGGAGAGGGCTTCCCTTGGGGTCACACAGGGCCGCAGTGTTGCCATGGCATTGCCSCCAGTGCTGCCCTCCTATTGGCCAGGAAGGGGAGGAGGGTAGGGCAGGTTTTGACTGATGGCTCTGTCAGCCAATCAGAGTGCAGCATGTGGAAAGCAGTGAAAGAGGAGCGGGAGCCAAGTCTCAGGGAGGGAGCGGGCAAGAGCGGATGTGAGCGGGACTGGCGGGGCTGCGGGCGCCTTCAGCTGCCGGCGGGTGCCCTCCCAGCGGGGCTGCGGGTTCCTTCAGCTACTGGCGGGTGCCCTCCTGCCGGGAGGGGGGCAGCGGTGCTGGCCCTGGGGCTTCTTTCCTGCAGCAGCTGCAGCAGGGGCTGGTGGGGCCATGAGCACGGCACAGAGCAACTGAGGACAGAGAGGGCAGCTGCCCTGCAGCCAGACATGGCGGCCTGCCCCAAGCAGCTGGGCCGGGGCGGCTGCTGGGGTTGGGGGGCAGGAAGCTTTGCCCCTGCCGGGGGTCGGAGAGCCATTTGGAAGCATTTCCCTGAGCTGCTGCTGCCACCGCAGCCCCCAGGTGCTGCTCGGAGCTGCATTTGGGAGCTGCTGGGCAAAGTGTGAGCAGGCTGCTGGTGTCCTCACGAAGGGCCCTTCCCAATGGTCTCTTTTGTTCTGAAAACGTCATTTCTGAGTGGCTCTGAGAGTCCTGGAGGTGGAAAGTGAGCAGGCCCTGGGTTGTGAGTGGCTGTTCAGAGGCAGTGCCTGTTGCAAGGCCTTGGAGGCCTAGAAGGGAATGGAGGGGATGGAGAGCTGGGCTTTGTGTGTTGTGGGGCGCTTGGGGGTGCCCTGTGTGCTGCCATGTGTGGAGCTGTGGCCTGTGTGTCGCTGATGCACAGGCGCGTGTTGGCTGCCAACCCTCTGTGAGGTGCAGGGGTAGTGGTGTGTTATAATGCAGGGTGCCCTGTGGTGGAGCCAGGTGGTGGCCCATGTTTTGCTGCTCAGCATGGGAGGAGGTGGCTGGAGAGAGCAGCGCTCTGCTGCCAGAGCCCAGCCTGCCATCACGGTGTCCTTCTGGGAGACCTGGGTGAGGACTGTTGGTG
>NW_020449317.1:0-1919 GCF_003343035.1 Apteryx rowi | reverse complement strand
AGAGGCCGGGGCAGGCCGCAGGCCGCGGTGAGGGCCGCCGGCGCTTTCCGCCGGCTCTGCTTTGCGTTTCTATTTCTTTCTGGCACGGCGCGCACCTTAACTCCCCTCCGAGGAAGCGGTAACTGGTGAGACCTGGAGGCCCGAAGCCAGGGGCCCCCTCCCCTCCCCCCCCGCCCCCCCGGAGAACAGGGCTCCAAGCAGCGGCGAGGCCACGTCCAAGGGCGGTGGAGCCCCCGGGGCTGCCGGGCCCGCGGGAGGCGGCTCCGCGGCGGGGGGCGAGCGCAGCCCGCGCTGCGCGGACACGCTTGGCGGCCGGGACGCGGCTCCCCCTTCCCTGCCCTGTCGGGGACGTCGCGGGGTTTCCACGTCGGGGCGGGGAGCAGGGGGGCATCGGCAGACGGCGCCGGGGGGGGGGGTTGATTTTTGCGTGGCTGCTTTCTGACCGCTCCTGGCGAGCGCTGCCGCCCCGGGATTAGCTGTCGCCATCCGCGGGCGGGGGCGCAGGCCGGGGCTGCCCTGCCCGGCAGGGCGGCAGGACCCCTCCTCCCCCCCCGTCCCCGCTTCCCCCCTTCCCCTCCCCCCCCAGCCCGGCCCTCCTCTGCCCGCCGAGGGCTCTGCTCCTCTCTGCAGGCCGGGGAGCCGGGAATACTTGGAGGCTTTCAATAAATGTTGTACAGCGCCATCTAAAGTTCTTAAATTTCTCTTTCTCTCTCTCCCCTTTTCAACGGAATTGAACCATAAACTTAAATCTTCTGCACCGAGGAAAATAAACCATCCTTCAAAGTCCGAGCCGCACCGCTCGCGGGCGCCGCGGTCCGGGCCGGGGTCCCCCTGCCCCGCACGGGCCGCCGGGGGGGCGGCGGGGCAAGGCAAAGCCCCCCTCCACTGGCTGCCGTCGGAGGGGACGTGCGGAGACTGCACGCACAGCCACACACCCCGCCGAGCCGCCTCTCCAACCTCCGTCCAGTTCTCTGCCTTCCTCACATCTCCTCCGCCACGCACTTCCCTGGAGCTGTATAGAGGAAAATGTTGTTTTTTTCTGAAAAAGTCGGGCAGTGACGCCCCCCGGAGAGCGCGGCCCGCCGAGGACCGAGGGTCTCCCCCACCGCAGACCGGGGCCGCACGGGGTCCTCCGGCTGCGCCCGCCGCGCGTCCCAGCGGAAACCCAAGGGATTAAGGCTTCGTTTCGGCGCTGCCTCCGCCGGCCCGGGGCTCACCGGGGCCCCCCGCCTGGCCCCGCCGGCAGAGCCCTGCCCCAGCCCGCAGCCCCGGCCCGCAGCCGCCCCGCAGCCGCGCGAAGGGCTCCGCGGCCGGCCGAGCCGAGCGGAGCCGGGCACGTCGCGGATGCAGACGGCGGGGGAGGCAGAGGCCAGATTAAAGGGAGCCTGAAGAGGATTATTTAAACAGATCGGGGTTTTTTCCCCATGTAATGATGCTTTTAGGGTTTCTCTCCGAGGGTAGCTGAGCGGGGCGTACGAGGGGGGCCGAGCCCCGGTGTGCCCGCACGGGGGGCAGCTGGAGGCCCCGCGGGGGGGGGGGGTGAGCCCGGGCCCAGGATCGGCAGCGGGCAGCAGCTCCGGTGCCAACGGGCTCCGCCGGGCCGGTTTGGGGTCCCGGGTGGGGGCTGGGCAAGGACCGCCGTGTCCTCCCCGTCGGACAGGGGCGGCGGGGGGAGGCGGGCACACACGGCGTGGCCCCCGGCTGCCCAGCAAACTTCCAGGCTAGCCCACCCCCTCTCCGGCAGGGGGGCGCGCTGGGGGGCTGGACGGGGTGGAGGGGGCACCCTAGCCCCAGAGCGGGGCACCTGCGAGCCCAAGCTTGAAGGCAAGGCGCTCTCCCTCCCTCCCTCCCTCCCGCCGTCGGAAATCAGGGTCAGCTCCCGGCCCCCCCGGCGGCGGCAGGGCGCCTGTGCGTGTGTG
>NW_020449316.1:0-1927 GCF_003343035.1 Apteryx rowi | reverse complement strand
TTTCCTGATTTTTCTTTCATTGGGCCATCTCAGGATCATTCCAGCTTTAGAGGGGCTGAAGTGCTCTGCTTCGCTAAGTCCAGCATCTGCAGTGTATGAATCACCCTTGACAGAAATCTTCATTCAGAARACGGGAGAGACTGCTGGCTGGGCTACGCTATGAGATATCCTAACTCAGGATAAGTGAGATAAAGGTCTCCAGAAAATGAGCCTGAACAGCACATAGAACACCCGGTGCTTTGGTGCTTTTTTCCGGTCCAAAATTTTGGCCAACCAGCGCAGAGACAGTTTCCCAACAACTGCTTACATTAAGATAGCCATAAAGTCAACAAACCTGTAACCCATTTAGGGACCTACTGAATGGCAGATGGTATCCAGGCCATCTTGTTTAATAGCCACCAACAGCTCCACTCACAGTGAGCTTTTCTAATCCTTTTTTAAACCTGTTTATGCTCCTGGCATTTGCAGCATTCCATGGCAATGAGTTCCACAGTTTCTTGTGCATTTGTTTCTCACAGCTATTTCTCTCCTGAGCCGTTCCTTTTGCAAGACAATGAATTCTCATCTGTTTACTCTCTCTATGCATGGAAACTGTTCCATGACTTGGATCATTTTCTGTCTTTCTTTCTGCTACTTTCTTTCCTACCACATCTCTTCTTGAGCTGAGAGAATGAGAAATGCATATAGCATTTCTAATGCCAGATTCATACATTGGCAAAATGATTTTGCTCTTTCCTCCTTCCTTAMCAGTTCCTCCTGCTGTGTGCTGTTGTGCATTCTGGGCTGACCTTTCCAGAGACCCACCTGCAATGCCCCTAAGGGTTTCTTCCCTAAATGGCAATGGGCAGTGCAGAGGCTGTCCAAGAAGCCCCATCCCCATCCTAGAAGAATTCCCTGCTGCCGCCAACATTTCCAGCCAGAGGTCTTCAAGAGGGGAATTGTGGGGAGCGAGGCCTGCCCGGGGTAGGTGTGCGGTCACCACAGTGGAGAAGGTGCCATTGCGGGGCTTGGGAGTCAGGCTGTGGAGCTGGGGCCTCACTGCTGTGCACCGGAGGAGCGTTGCAGATGTGTGGGACAGGCTCTGCTGCAGCATGCAGTGGCCTCCCCTGCCCATGGAGGCACAGCTGCTTTTGAGCACTCACAGGGTTAAAATGCAGAAGTGTTTGGTGGCAGATGCTTTTTGCCACTGTTTGGGGACCCCAGGAGAGCGTTGCCAAGATCCCATATAAGCACAGAGGTGGAGTGAGTCTGGGAGGCACCTGTGTGGGCATGGAAAGCCAGCAGGCAGAGACTCTCAGGTCTGAGCCCTGCTCCTGCACAGTGGTGGTGAGTGTGCATCTCGGCTGGGGGGCTGAGAGGGCTGGACCATGATCTCATGCCCATAGGTTTCCATAGAGGCAAGATGCCAGGGTCTCTCATAGCTCTGGAGAGCTGTGTCACTACAGACCCAGGGAGTCAGATGTGCCATCCGGGGCTGCGCCAGCCGCGGTCGCTCCTGTTTGGGCTTATTCGTGAGAGCAGTAGCTCTGGGCTGCCTTGGGTCAAGTCTGATTTGGTTCTGCTTTAGGATGAAACACAAGTTTGCCCCATCTCAAGTGTCTCTCCCTCTCCATGGACTGAGATTCCCTTCTCCCTTTCTTTCACCCCCTCCCCTGGCTGATGGCACCCAGCAAGGTGTTTGCAGGCTCTCCCATTTGCCCTCAGGAGCCGCTGCTTCCCAGGACACAGGCAACAGCTTCCCAGGTAGGTCTCATCATTCTTGTTCCTGGACAGGCATCTCTGCCTTGGGCTGCCTGAAAGCCTCTTCCTCACTGTGATGTTCTGCAGGACTGTTCTGTCCTCCCCCTCTTCCTACGCTGCCAGCTTTTGGGACGGTCTCAGCCGGGAGCACATCCTGATATGAAACAGTGGCTCAGTTTCCCATCTC
>NW_020449315.1:0-1953 GCF_003343035.1 Apteryx rowi | reverse complement strand
ATCACTGAGATTACATCACAGACTAATAGACAGAGCAGTGGAAACACTAGGTCAAGGGCAGATTAATATTTCTTCTCCCCAGATTCATACCCTTCCTGAAGATTTCCACGATTTCATCATAGGAAAACATTGACATTAAAATGAGCCAATCATTTGAGCTGATGAAAGTGTGTTCCTTTTTTTGAAATTTTGTTCTTCCCTTTTTCAGTCAAAGCTCAGGGGTCCACCCATGAGCACCCAGTGGCACTTGGAGAGGCCCCTGTGTCTCTGAGGGACCTGCCTGGGCCTGGCAGCTCTCACACGGGACCTGCGGGAGACCAGAGCCCCTTGGAGGCGTAGAGGGAGGCTGGGCAGAGGGGACCAGGGCACCTACAATGGCAACAGCCATCCATGACCCTGTGACTGCATCCAACCCCAGCTCTGAAAATCACTTTCCCTTTCAAAAAAAGAAAGAAAAGAATCTCCGCAAAAGACCAGTGTATCAAAAAGAACCAAACAAAAAAGATAAGTAGAAAAAGAAGAAAATAGGAACACAATGATGATAAGAAAAATTAGAACGCAAAGAAGATTGCAATGCTTAAAAGTCTAACAAATCTTTTTTTTTTGCTTTAGATAATTTATCTAATTTCTTTCTTGTTTCTTTTTTATTGTCATTTTCTAAAGATTTCTTTTATAATAAGGCCTACAGTATTAAAAATGATAGTTTTCTGTCTTGCACAAGTCCACTGCCCTCAAACCACTCCCTGTCCAGGATCTTCCTTGCCGCTCCTCAATCTTTGCACACAGCGAGCCACACCATGAGGTGTCGAGCTCTCACAACTGATAGAGGGAAGCAGCCTGATCAGCTTCAGTGAAAATGCTCTATTTATCAATGCCCTAATTTGCACCAATCTCAACATACCTGTCTTACAGTGACGTCTTAAAAGAGTCCCTACACATCTAGCCACAAACCCTTCTCATTCCCTGCATGGTCATGAAGTGCGACTCCATTTTAGGTGACAACAGGGATGGGAATTATCTCGCCCAATGCCAGACCCCTTCTGTGCAGATGTCTCTGGCTAACCCAGGTGTCTGCACTTCCCTTTCTAGTCAATGGAAAGAAAAAGTTGTCCCACTGAGAGGTCTTGAGATGCTTCTCCTGCTGACCAGCCAATGCTCCAGAAACATTCTCATAGTTCCTGGGTCACATTTCCCAGCACCACATGGGAACACAGCTACAAAGGGCATCTCAGGCAGCAATGGCCTCTATATGTGTCTATAAGGGCCTGTATGTAAAGTTCTTGTCATTGGGTGAAATCTATGCAAAAAATAACTCTATGCAAGAACTGAAAAAAATCTTTGTTTTCAGAACTTCAAGCATTCTTTATCAATTCTAATGAGTATTTGTTTTCTTTTTGATTGGTAGCACYATATGCATGCACTACAGAAATTACTCTATGTGAGTTTACATGTTCATATATATGTATATGTTATACTTCATGATAAGTTTCCTGCCAACACTCTGAATGGAGAAGCCTTGTTCTGAGAAACTACTGTATTTAAATTGACATGTCTCCTCTCTCTTCTTCTGCCTCTCTGTCCTCTCCTCCTCTGCCTTGTCTGTCTTTACAGAGGCCTCATGGCCCCTCTGTCCTCTGGGGAAGTCTCCTGTGGGATCCTGCCAAGCACATCCTGAATGAGCCGAAACACCTACCAGAATGTCACCCAGACTCATGTGTCCTCTTATCCCTACTACAAGATCTCAACTGGCTCATCACCTGCTCCAAGGMAAAGCCCTGTGCACTCCAGCCACCCCTTTGCACAGAGCACATCTGCACCTCCTCACCATTCCAGCCTGCCTTCCCCAAGAGCCCAGTTTCACCCTGCCACGTGAGCTGTCCCATCACGTGTGCTAATTCCACGGGGATAGGGGAGAGGGAGGTGCCAGCAAATTGGACATGACTGGGATGTTGA
>NW_020449314.1:0-1944 GCF_003343035.1 Apteryx rowi | reverse complement strand
TGCAACAGAAAGCCTTTAAGGAGGGAGAAGAGGACTTTCTCCAGGGCAGTCAGTAGCATCCCAAAGACTCATGGAAGCATCAAGACCTTCCGAAACTGCAAGCCTGAACTTCAGCTGACAGAAACCACCAGAGTGCGAGCAGCCCTGGCTTGCACCAGGATCCTCCAAGGAGGCAACGTGGTCACCAACAGTCCTCACCCAGGTCTCCCAGAAGGACACTGTGATGGCAGCCTGGGCTCTGGGAGCAGAGCACTGCTCTCTCCAGCCACCTCCTCCCATGCTGAGCAGCAAAACACTGGGGCCACCACCCGGCTCCACCACAAGGCACCTCACAGAGGGTTGGCAGTCAACATGCGCCTCTGCATCAGCAACACACAGGTCACAGCTCCACACATGGCAGCACACAGGGCACCCCCAAGCGCCCCACAACACACAAAGCCCAACTCTCCAGCCCTTCCATTCCATTCTAGGCCTCCAAGGCCTTGCAACAGGCACTGCCTCTGAACAGCCACTCACAGCCCTGGGCCTGCTCACTTCCCACCTCCAGGACTCTCAGAGCCACTCAGAAATGCCGTTTTCAGAACAAACGAGACCACTGGGAAGCGCCCTGGTGAGGACACCAGCAGCCTGCTCACACTTTGCCCAGCACTTCCCAAACGCAGCTCCAAGCAGCACCTGGGGGCTGTGCTGGCAGCCGCAGCTCAGGGAAATGCTTGCAAATGGGTCTCTGACCCCCGGCAGGAGCAAAGCTTCCTGCCCCCCAACCCCAGCAGCCACCCCGGCCCAGCTGCTCAGGGCAGGCCGGCTTCAGGGCAGCTCCCTGCTCTGTCCCAAGTTGCTCTGTGCCGTGCTCACGGCCCCACCAGCCCCTGCTGCAGCTCCTGCAGGAAAGCAGCCCCGTTGCCAGAACTGCTGCCCCCACCCCGGCAGGAGGGCACCCACAGGCAGCTGAAGGAGCCTGCAGCCCCGCCAGCCCCGCTCACACCGGCTCTCACCCATTCCCTCCCTGCGGCTTGGATCCTACTCCCCTTTCATGACTGTTTTTCACATGCCGCACTCTGATTGGCTGACAGAGCCACCAGTCAAACCATGCCCCACCCTCCTCCTCTGGCCGACCAATAGGAGGGCAGCACAGGGGGCGATGCCATAGCAACACTGTGGCCCTGTGTGACCCCACGGGCAGCCCCCTCCTCCTCCCCCACCTTGGGGCGCCATGTTGTGGGCAGCAGCGCAGGGCAGGAGGCATCGCAGGGCCTGGGGGCAGCACGGCCCCGTGTGGGCAGGCAGTGCAGGGCCCTGGGGCTGGGCCGCTGCCCCACCTGGGCTGGGCTCTGCCGCAGGGGGCCCGCGGGGCTCCTGGCTGCCCTGCACCCCGGGGCTGTGCCAGGTGCGGGGGGGCTGCTGCAGGGCCTGTGCTGGTGCCAGCCCTGGTGCCAGCGTGGGGGCCCTGGGCATCGCTGGGACACTGGAGCCCGTGGGCAGTGTCCTGCTGCCCCCAAGGCAGGGCAGGGTGGGGGGGGACAGGCAGGGCAGGGCAGTGTCTTCTCGCCCCTCCTGCCCCGGCCTCCTGCCTGCGGCAGCCCTGGGGCTCGGCAGCCCTCACACTGCGCCCGGCAGGGCTGGGCTGTGGCCAGGCAGGGGCTGCTCTCTGCAGGGCTGCACTGGGCCCCGGCACGTTGCTCTGGAGGGCTGAGGAGTCCCACATTGTCCCCTGAGCCAGACGGGACCCTCAGGCAGGGCTCTTATGGCAGCCCCCACCCTGTTCAGCCACCCCACAGCTCGGGATCCACAGCCATTTTTGCGATTAACAGTCGCTGTGCTCCTCAGCAAGGAGCTCCTAAAGCCCTTACCCTTGCTGGGGAGCCATGGGAGTGTTGGGAACACGGAACCGCGGTGCAGGCTGATGGTCTGGATCCAGCTGTTCTCCATCTTGCTTGCCCCCTT
>NW_020449313.1:0-1989 GCF_003343035.1 Apteryx rowi | reverse complement strand
TGCAGCCCATACAGTAAAACGACCTGAAAGAGAACACAGATCGTGTTAACAGACAGCAAAGAGTGGGAACGAGACACAATACAGACTTTTTTGCCCCCAAGACAATGTTTTTCACAATAGTTGGCAGTCTATCAAACAACCAGCATGTACCCTCCCTAGGGACAGTCTGGACATAAAAGGAAGATGCGATAAATAATTTAATTCATACAGAAATTAAGAAACCAGTAACATTCTGTAAAAAATCAAAGTCTCAGTTTGTCCAAAATGTTACTGTTTAGCCTTATGCACTCTCTCAACTGATCTTCTAAAGAGAAAAAAGAAGAAAGAAAGAAAAAAGATTAAGTCAATTCCTGCACATATCAAAAGAACAGCATATTTTCACAAAAAAAGCGAAGTGCCATGGCCCATCAGAAGCAGCAGAGCACTATTCCTTTGGTCAAAAGTTATCAGAGTCCCTCTTTCCAATCCTGACCTTTACAACTTGCCAGGAAAGTCACAAAACCCTGGTGCACACCGCTACAAAGAACAAAACCAAAAAAACCCCCAAACCCAAGCCACATAATTTTTACCAATGACTTCAGAGGTGAATTTGCAAGCTGCCCTTGGCCTTCCATAACAAATGGTCTCCAGAAGGTGTTTAGCAGACTGTTAGCTTTAAAAGCCCATTAACAAAAATATTTATGCAAGTATCAATACAAACTGGGTTTCACTGATGTTGAATGCTTGCTCAGTAGTAACAGCGTTTCCATTGGTATGCGGTGTTCTAACACGTACGTATGTGTTTGACATGTATGCTTCCTACGTCCATCTGGGTGGAATATATTTGGCAGTTGTCACACATTGTCAGAACCTATCCAAACACAAGTTGCTTGTGATAGCAACAAATGTCATTGGAACCGATCAAAGTTTTGACATTTAGAAACAATTATTTCTTGTTAATAGCCAGGTGATTTATTGATAACTGAGAAACAGCACCAAAACACTACTTAATTGCAGTGCCAAGGATTAACAATAATTGGATGTGATTTCCTCAATTTCTACATAAGCAGCTATAATCTTCTTTGTTGTTGTTGTTGTTGTTTTGGGGGGGGTAGGACTGTTTGGAAAGGAAACTTTACAAGAGAAAAAAAAAAAAAAAAAAAAGGAAAGGGGAAAGGTTTAAAGTTTCTCCAGAACTAAAGGATGTCTTCAGCTAGTGTTCTGTCACAGTGACATTCTTTAATTACAAGTTTGTATGCCACTGCTGCTTGTCATTACCAGAAAACATTGCCAGAAAAACATTATGTTACCATACAAGAAAAGTTATATTTGTGTTGTTTTTATTATTTTTAATTTGACGAAACTATCCACTGAGCAAGCTGTCCACCTTTGTAAGGCATTTATTGTATTCAGACAGCAAACTTGTCTTTTTTTTTGCTAATATTCTAGCCAACAAGCTACTATTTCTCTTGCATAATACGGTTGTGATTTGCTTATGTCTGTTGTCCATTTGCTTGATACCCACTGGTTCCATCTTTTCCCTTCTAACAAACAGTTAAGCCTCATGTTTAGTATAAATAAGCAATCTTTAAATCTATGGTATCATTCTAGTACAGCAGGCACAGAACAACAATAACTACCAAAATCATTACATCTTCTTGGCACAGTCAGTCGCTTTGCAGATATCTGTTCTCCTAGGTCTACTATAGTTTGTACAGAAAATTTTTCTTTCATGGTTGAGATGTCAGATATTTTTGCTATACTATGGGTACCTTTGCCATTCTCTCCTTCTAAAGGGAAACTGTACCAGTTTTATCAATACTAATCAAGTTTCTCAACTACAATTGTAGTTAACGTGAAAACAAGAGAAAGAGACAGACACAGATATTAAACTTTGGTTACTAGAAACGTATAAGCCTCCTCTAATACTTACTTACACAATCTTCCTTCAGTGTTACCTCTATCTCAGTTCAGCTGCAGTATTTCGTTATTCATTTCTCCTTCGCATAC
>NW_020449312.1:0-1992 GCF_003343035.1 Apteryx rowi | reverse complement strand
TCTCCAGAGGTCCCTTCCAACCTATACTATTCTGTGATTTGGTGATTCTGTGACCCTCCTCCCCTGCCCCCCCCCCCAAAAAAAATACCCATTAACACATCCACACAAACAAGAGGCAATTACACCAAGCAAAAGTAACCTCTGAAGAATTAATGTATCACAGACTCATTTTGATATGGTATGAAAATATTTGAAATATAAATAATCTGAGGTCCAGAAAAGTCCTGATGAATGTAAGACAAAATTAAACTGACAGTGCATTTGGGACAGCTGGTCCCCAGACATTGTTAAAAAAATCCCAGCTCAGTTCTCTACAAGTTTATTAAGAATAAATCTGGAATCCAGTCCTTGAAGGGAAAAGGGCTCTGACAATGCAAATTGATCCGCATTCATTGTCACAAGGTATGGACAAGCTTTAACAAGATAGGAGCATTACTACATCATCTACCAGAAAAGCCATGCTATTTTCAATTTCTGGCAACTGCTCTGTGGTTTGATTATTCAGCAGTAAAAGAGCAGAGAGGAAGAGGAAGACAAAATCCAGCAGCTTTCAAAAGACATGAAAGAGGGGTGTCACCTGGCAGTGAAATGCAGACACAAACGTTTTTGTATGACTGTTCATCACTGTGTGGACTAGGTATCACAGTGGTTGAAAGGGACTGAACCACCCTACACAAACTGACTCCCTGAAGAGTCTAAAGGTGCAGCATGGTCCACTTCCCCACAACCTCTTCTTCCCACAGACAACCGCAATCTCAGGAACAAATTTGGTACTGATCATGATTCAAGCAATAGGACGATTTATCTATGCCAGGCCAGTTTTCCTTGCACACAAATGTGAATGTTGGGTTGTCTTGCCAACCATTTGATTTGGAACATCTAATTGTCAGCTCAAGTTCAGCAGGTGGGGTTTTGCTGTAGTTTCCATCTGAGCTACTCATTGTGTCCCCTTCGAATCCATTAGAGAGAAACAGGTGCTTCTGGGGAGAAATTTGTCTCTTCCCAAGGTGTTTTAGACAGATGAAGTAGCTCATTCAATTACATGTGGGACGTTGCTGTCTCTCCACAACATTCAGTTGACTATTTCAAATGTAACTCCTGGAAGTTAAGCAAGAAGAGTACCACACCACGTGGTTGAAAGGCAGCTCCAATTTTCCCCTACCAGCTACACGGGTGGGCCGTCACCTACACTCTGCCACTGAGTACCATTCTTGAAATGAACTCCTCTCCTTTCTCAGCTTGCAACAAACCATCCCTCTCTGTTCACTACCTCCATCCACTTTTATGATTCTCCTCCCCTCCTCCCTTTTCCATAGCTGTTTCTTCTCCAGCTCAAAGACTTCGGAGACCGAGCATTAATGTCCCCTTCAGCCACATGGTTAGTAGCCTTCTCCATGGCCCAGTACTTCTGATCACAGACGCCTTTGTCTTTGGCCTCAAAAGCTGCAGTTTTTTCCCATTCATTTCCTCCTCAAAGGCCATTTCAAGGAGCATTTTCTGAGCTTCTGACATGGAGAGCACCAATTCCCCTCACCATCATAGGAAACCTAACTGAATGCATTCATTTTAAAGGTCCTTCATGGACTACAGATTGCTATGGGAGACGGAGGCTGCAGAGTCGCCACTACAAGACTGTAAGAAAGCCTTAGAGCTTTAGGCCCTGAAAAGGGCCAGGAAACCAATGTCTCCAGGGAAGGGGGAAGGGCTGGTCTGCCGCTTGGGCCATTTCCAGCTGTGGGATTCTCAGGCTTCTTTATGCCATGGTCAGCAGCTGGATGTCTTCCCGTCTCCCCTTGCCCCCACTTTTTTTGTTTTGTTTTGTTTTGTTTTGTTTTGTTTTGTTTTGTTGGTTTTTTTTAACCATCAGTGCCAGCCTTCAGTATCACTTTGTTAGATGATCAAACTAACAGTTTTGTACCCTTCCCCAGGCTGTTCCTTGCACTTGGGCATATCAGTCCTATACTACCTCATAACTGCATTATTGTCTTCCCG
>NW_020449311.1:0-1928 GCF_003343035.1 Apteryx rowi | reverse complement strand
CGCCGCCGCCGCCGCCGGGGCTCCAGGAGCCGTTCATGTCGCCGGCGGAGGGCGACGGCGCCGCCTCCAAGCCCTCGAGGCAGGGGATGCCCAAGCGGCGCCCCACGGCGCCCAGCTCGCGGGCGGCCGCCGCCGAGGGCACCGAGAGGCGCGAGTTGTAGATGAAGTTGAGGACGTCGGAGAAGACGCCGGCTTGGACGCCGGGCAGCTCGAGGACGTGGGCTGGAGCCCGGCACGCCGGTCCCTCGGCCAGCGCCTCCTTGAAGTAAGGGCTGGAAGCGGCCAGGACGTTCTTGTGCGCCCGGAATTTGGTGTCCTCGGCGATGATGGTCACGTCACAGAACTGGCCCCGCAGGCGCTGCTCGTTCAGCTCCAGCAGCAGCGACCGGCAGTGCCCCGCGTCCGACACCTCCACGACCGGAGCCATCCCCGCGACGCGCACCTGCGGGGCGCGGAGAGCCGTCGCAGCCCCCGGCGGCCCGGCCCCCAGGGTCTCCGGGTACCGAGGTCCCTTCTCCGGGGACATCTGGACACCTGGGTCCCATCCCTGGAGACACCTGGACACCAGGGTCCCTCCTCCAGGGACATCTGGACACCTAGGTCCCATCCCTGGAGACACCTGGACATCAGGGTCCCTCCTTCAGGGACATCTGGACACCTGGGTCCCATCTCTGGGGACACCCAGGCACCAAGGTCCCTCCTTCAGGGACACCAGGACAACAGGGTCCCATCCCTGGGGACACCCAGACACCAAGGTCCCTCCTTCAGGGACATCTGGACACATGGGTCCCATCCCTGGGGACACCCGGACACCGGGAACCCTTCTCCAGGGACACCTGGACACCAGGGTCCCATCCCTGGGGACACCTGGACACCGGGGTCCCATCCCTGGGGGGCTTTGGGCACTGGGGTCCCATCCCTGGGGACACCCAGACACTGGGAACCCTTCTCCAGGGACACCCAGACAACAGGGTCCCTTCTCCAGGGACACCCAGACACTGGGGTCCCCTCCCTGGGGACACCCGGACACCGGGAACCCTTCTCAAGGGACACCCAGACACTGGTGTCCCCTCCCTGGGGACACCTGGACACCAGGATCCCATCCCTGGGGACACCCGGACAACAAGGTCCCTTCTCAAGGGACACCCGGACACTGGTGTCCCCTCCCTGGGGACACCCGGACACCGGGATCCCATCCCTGGGGACACCCAGACACCGGGAACCCTTCTCCAGGAACACCCGGACACTGGTGTCCCCTCCCTGGGGACACCCGGACACCAGGAACCCTTCTCCAGGAACACCCGGACACCGGTGTCCCCTCCCTGGGGACACCCGGACACCAGGGTCCCATCCCTGGTGGTGCCCCAGGGATGGAGAAGGGGTGGGGGGATGACAGGGGGACACATTCGGGGTCCCCAGCCCCACGGATTGGGGGACTCCAGGGCCCTGCCTGCCCCACGGCTCAGGGTGTCTCCAGCCCCACACTTTGGGGGGGTCCCCAGGTGCCTGCCTGCCCCACGGCTTGGAAGTCCCCAGCCCCACGGTTCGGGGGTCCCCAGGTGCCTGCCTGCCCCATGGCTCAGGGAGTCCCCAGCCCCACGGTTCGGGGGTTCCCAGATGCCTGCCTGCCCCACGGCTCAGGGGGTCCCCAGCCCCACGGTTCGGGGGTCCCCAGGTGCCTGCCTGCCCCACGGCTCAGGGGGTCCACAGCTGCGCACTTTGGGGGTCACTCAGCCCCACAGATCAGGGTCCTCAGCCCCACGGCTCGGGGCTCCACAGCCCCACAGATCCAGGTCCTCAGCCCCACAGCGTGGGGGGGGGTGTCTCTCAGCCCCACAGATCAGGGCCCCCAGCCCCACGGTACGGGGGTCCCCAGGGCCCTGCCTGCCCCACGGCTCGGGGGGGGGCCTCAGCCCCACGGCATGGGG
>NW_020449310.1:0-1905 GCF_003343035.1 Apteryx rowi | reverse complement strand
CCCCCCACAGCTGTTAGCAGACAGCTGTGCTCCCAGATCTGCTGGGGTCTGGTGCAGAAGAGTGACCATGCAAGGCTGGCCTTTCCCCTCCATCGGGATATGGAGACCTGCAGGAGGACGGAGCTGGCCATGCACCACCCCACAGCTGGGGTGAGCATCCAGCAGTGGAAAGGGGCCATCTGAGGGGTTGGTCCAGGACAATGGCCGTGGGGCAGCTTCCCCAGTGTGTCCATGCAACACAGGGATCACCCTGGGCTCATCTCTTCTGCACCCTCCATGTCCTGGTGCCTTTCCCAGGAGACCTCCATTTGCCTCCAAGCACACTGGTGGGTGCTCCCACACTGCTGTTCACACACGGGAGCTGCCTGCTGGCGTTTTGCCTCTCCCAGGCCCTTTCCAGCCCATCTCAGCCCCTCCCCACCTCTCCCCACCTCCCCTGCCCTCTCCCCAGACCACCCAGCAAAGCAGCCCAGGCTGAGGGTGGCCGTGCAGCAGTGCCCACCGCAAGGGGCTGCAAAGCTCTTGACACTTGCACCACAGCCCCAGCCCCTGTGCAGGACAGCACCAGAGTCCTGGTCCCGGAGCTGCTCAGGCAGATCCTGCTGCCCCAGCAACAGAGACGCCTGCTCCGAGCTGGTGCGCACAGGAAAGGGTTTCTCTTGGTGTTCCTCCCCTGCACACACATGCACCCCTACTCCCCCCCCCACTGGATGTCTCTGCTCCCAGAGAGCCTTTCCCCAAGGGAGTGTGTCCGTGCTGGGCTGGCCGGTCGTTCCTGCACCCCTCCCCTGTGCTCCCCACAGGGCCCCAGGCTGGCGGTGCTGCTCTGCAGAGCGAGTGGGCTGTGGGGCCACAGGGTGACTCTGCACTGGTTGTGCTGGTCAGAGCAGACCCAGCTGGATCAGCACCATTGCGCCTGACCACCCTCTCCCAGGCTCTGTGGCTGTGGACCATGCAAGAAACAGACACATGGCATTTCAAATGGTTCAGGAGCTGTTCACGTGTCATTTGGCAGAATTCATATTTTTTCATTTTAGATGACATAATTATTACAGACAGAATGCCCAAAGCACAAGAGTTGCCCAGGAAAATTGGAAATCCCTTGTGAGGAGAGATGGGCAGTTCATTGCTGCTGCACTAATACCAGTTGAACCCGTTTCTTCAGTGCGTCCTTGAGCTCCTTGTTCCTCATGCTGTAGATGAGGGGGTTCACTGTTGGAGGCACCACTGCGTACAGAACAGACACCACCAGATCCAAGGCTGGGGAGGAGAAGGAGGGGGGCTTCAGGTAGGCAAACATGACAGTGCTGATGAACAGGGAGACCACAGCCAGGTGAGGGAGGCACATGGAAAAGGCTTTGTGCCGGCCCTGCTCAGAGAGGATCCTCAGCACAGCTGTGAAGATCTGCACATAGGACAGCACAATAAAAACAAAACATCCCATAGATAAACAAAGACTAACCACCAGCACCCCAGCTTCCCTTAGGTAGGTGTCTGAGCAGGAGAGCTTGAGGATGTGGGGAATTTCACAGAAGAACTGCTCCAAGACATTGCCTTGGCAGAGTGGTAATGAAAATGTGTTTCCAGTATGCAGGAGAGCATAGAGTAAACAAATGCCCCAGGCAGCTGCTGCTGTTTTGACACAAGCTCTGCTGCTCATGATGGCCCCATAGTGCAGGGGTTTGCAGATGGCCACGTAGCGGTCATAGGCCAAGACAGTGAGAACAGAATACTCAGTTGCTAAGAGAAAGTAAAAATGAAAAACCTGTGCAGCACATTCCCAGTAGGAAATGGCCCTGGTGTTGCTCAGGGAATTGGCCATGGATTTGGGGACAGTGGCAGAGATGGTGCCAAGGTCGAGGAGGAAGAGGTTGAGGAGGAAGAAGTACATGGGGGTGTGGAGGC
>NW_020449309.1:0-1996 GCF_003343035.1 Apteryx rowi | reverse complement strand
GATGGGCTGGAAAGGGCCTGGGAGAGGCAAAACGCCAGCAGGCAGCTCCTGTGTGTGAACAGCAGTGTGGGAGCACCCACCAGTGTGCTTGCAGGCAAATGCAGGTCTCCTGGGAAAGGCACCAGGACATGCAGGGTGCAGAAGAGAAGAGCCCAGAGTGTCCCCTGTGTTGCATGGACACACTGGGGAAGTTGCTTCAGGGCCATCGTCCTGGACCAGCCCCTCACATGGCCCCTTTCCACTGCTGGCTGCTCACCTCAGCTGTGGGGTTGTGCATGGCCAGCTCCGTCTTCCTGCAGGTCTCCATATCCCGATGGAGGGGAAAAGGCCAGCCTTGCATGGTCACTCTTTTGTACCTGACCCCAGCAGATCTGGGAGCACGGCTGTCTGGTAACAGCTGTGGGGGCCCCAGCCCGGACTGGTTAGGGGTCAGGTGCTTGGATCCCCCAGACTCTGGGGAATCATTTCATAGTCATTGAATAATACTCCAGCCCTTTGCATGCATGAGGTCTCTGTTTCCATCTCCAGCTGAGTTCTGGCTTTCGTCACTCCATCCCTGTGTGCACGGACAAGGTCTCAGTGCTCCCCCTGGGCAGCCTGTCCCCCTTCCACACTCTGTGCTCTTTCCCCTGGCACCCTGAATGCTGGTGCTGCTGCCAGGGCAGAGGTGAAAGATCACCTGTAGTGGCTCCTCAGGGAGCTCCTCAGGAAAATACGGTGCCCAGCTCAGCCTCATGCCCATCCCCAATGAGGCAGAGGGGATCTGCCCTCTCCCAAGCCACCCTGGCGGTGCACTGGACTGGTGATGCCTTTGTGGGCAGCCAGGCTCCAGGTTCAGGCTGGATGCCAGCTCGAGGGCAGGAGTGCCAGGAATTTCATGGGCTTCCAGTGCTGAAGGCAAGTGAGCAAAAGTGCAAGTGCAAAGGCTGGGGGTGGAAAAGGCAGTGTGGGGCTGGTGAAGGCCCTCCCTCTGCTCCCCATGGGGAGGAGAGTCCCCAGGCAATGCTGAGCTCCACTTTGTCCGGCGGGAGGGGAGCACAGGGCAGGGTGGAAGAGGCAGATGGAACCTCTCGGGATGCATGAGGGAGTTTTCCAAAGCCCAGCACAGAGCCAGGACCTTTGCATCTTACCCCTGATGCTGCCCTAGTCAGGCTCGCTCTGCCCTGCCCGAGGAGCTCTTATCCCTGTGCCAGCCATGCTGGAGCAGAGGCCAAGGAGCTGGAGGTGCCTCAGGCCAAGCTGTGCCAGCCCCAGGAAGCTGGCCCTGAGCACAGGGCAGGCTGAGCCCCTTCTCGCATGTCCCATGCTGATGGGAGGGCAGCATGGGGACGGGGGAGCAGCCTGTTCCTGCCCGGGGGCCGTGCGGGACCTTTTGGGAGGGAGGCAAAGGCAACAGCCACTGCGCTGCAGCAGCACCATCTGTGCCCCCTCCATGAGGTCCCTGCTGCTTCCCTGCCCACCCCTGCCCCTGCCCGGCCTGCTGCCCCCTTGCTCCCATCCCCTGGCCCCTCTCCTGGCACCGTGGGAACTAGCTCTGCAAGCAGCAGCTCCCTGGCCATCCCCACCTCTTACCACATCGGGGATACAGCCCCAGCCAGGCAGCAGGAAACCCGCTCAGAGGCAGAGGAGGACGAAGGAGAGTGGGGCTGGGAAAGGGCACTTGCTGCTCCCAACAACATCCTCTTTGTAGCAGGAACCCAGAGGCAAATGGTGCTTAAACACTTGAGCCGGGATACAGAAACACTTGCTCTCGTAACTATGCATCATCAAATCAGACCCCAAGTGGCTGCCCTCACTTTTTCCTTCAGCTAAGCGTCTGTGTGCAGTGTTACGTGGGTAGGGGCTGAAATCTGAAGCCCTCCTTACACCTTTGAACTGGCTTTCAGGCAAGAGTTGCTGTGGGGATATGCGGTCACCTTTTGTACCTACAACCTTCTCTGGGATCTGCTCAGATCCCAGCTTCCCTTGCCAAGGCTTTCTTGCCTGTAGTGAGGGG